>NC_059378.1:10101641-10401641 GCF_019703515.2 Myxocyprinus asiaticus | reverse complement strand
AACATTTTAGATGGAAATTTAACAGTGCTAATTCACAACTTTTTATTTTCAAATGCAAATGTTATTTGAATCAAGCAAAGTATTATTTAAAAAAAAACCTACTAACAAAATAAATTATACATGTATAAATGTATAATTTACATGTATAAATGTATAATTTACATACAGTATACTATTCATCTTATCCTGTAATTCTGTGTCTAGCTGTAGTATTTCTGTATGTACTGGAAGCTTTTGATAAGAGGCCAAATTCTATGGGTGTGTGTGTGTGTGTGTGTGTGTGTGTGTGTGTGTGTGTGTGTGTGAGCGCATCTGGGCAGTAACAATGTGATTTCTGATGGTATCAGATGGTAATACCATAGTAATTTGATATATGATTACCATATTCATATACTATTGTATTTATATTGTGCTTCAAGGTAATTAAAAAAATACCATGATACTTCGCTATATTAACACATTAATTTACCATTGTATTAACATGGTGCTCCCAGTTAATGGTATATGTCCAAAAATCATGGTAATGTCATGGTACTTTTTTTAAGTATTTTCATCTAGGCTAATAAATGTTTTGATACTCTTTTGGTTGGAAAATTTCTTTACCTGCAGAAGTCGTTCACAATCTCCACACGTATTGAACTTAATAAAGACTTTCTTCCTCACTGGCAAATGATAGGATGTATTTGCAGTTTTGGTTTCCAATTTGGTTTGATTGTAGATCCACTGCAACCAGCGATATCTCTATTTGCCATGTTATAAAATATTCTGTGAGCTTGAAGTGAGAGCACGTGACAAATGATGCAGCAGCGTGAGCTCAAGCTTTCCGATTCAATCAGATTGAATCGCGAACCGATTCAGACCGCTTTCCTATCACATGTGACCAATTCATTGTAAAGAATGACTCAAATGAGCGATACATTTGTGATCGGACATTTTTAGTTCTGATTCAAAACTGGCATTGGTAAACACCGGGTACAAGGCATGATGTTGCGGTGTAGCTTTTGTCAACGCTATGCCATTACATTGTCAAAAATACAGCTTCGCTACTGAAAAGCTACTTGATTTAAAAACTAGCAAAGCTACCGTCTCGCTACTCAGAAATGTAGTTAAGCTAATAGCTTCGCTATTTGTAGCATCATTGATTTTGGACCATGTTTACATGAATATCAAACAAATATTAACCTAAGTAGCTACACTGACATGTATGGCTCACTTTTCTTCTATAAAAAAAACTCATA
This sequence comes from Myxocyprinus asiaticus, assembly GCF_019703515.2. NCBI lineage: Eukaryota > Metazoa > Chordata > Actinopteri > Cypriniformes > Catostomidae > Myxocyprinus > Myxocyprinus asiaticus. Next base: position 10,400,403 of record NC_059378.1, on the reverse strand, counting down.
AATTGTCTTCTACCTCCCGCACATTCTCCGCTCCTTTTTCTTTTGAATGTCCGATTTTGGATTCATTTCTGTAGATACATTAATGGACTACGGTGGAAAAGTCTTGCGACATTTTATTCCAAATAACAGCATGTTATTACTAATATATATATATATATATATATATATATATATATATATATATATATATATATATATATATACAGGTTTGGGAGGGTTACTTTTTAAATGTATTCCACTACAAATTACAGAATACATGCTGTAAAATGTAATTTGTAACGTATTCCGTTAGATTACTCAAGGTCAGTAACGTATTCTAAATACTTTGGATTACTTCTTCAGTACTGGTAGATTTTTTCACTTGTTTTGACTATAAAAACTCTGCCAGTACAGTAAGACAAAATACACGTTAAAAATACATTCTCTGAAAAACCTAAATATCTTATGCAGTGTTGTTTCTAAAATGAGATAAATCAAATTGATCTTGTTTTAAGGATTTTTAGATATTTTTACAGGAAAACAATACAAAAATTATCAAGAATATGATTTTTAGGGTGTGCTGAGTGACTCCAGCCAGGTCTCCTAAGCAACCAAATTGGCCCGGTTGCTATGGAGGGTAGAGTCACATGGGGTAACCTCATCGTGGTTGTAATTAGCGGTTCTCGCTCTCAACTGGGTGCGTGGTAAGTTGTGCGTGGATCGACATGCTGGGAGTCTCCGTGGTGTCATGCACAACGAGCCACGTGATCAAATGCGCGGATTGACTGTCTCAGAAGCGGAGGCAACTGAGACTTGTCATCCGCCACCAGGACTGAAATGAGTAACCGCGACACCAAGAGGACCTACTAAGTAGTGGGAATTGGGCATTCCAAATTGGGGAGAAAATAGGATAAAAATGTAAAATAAAAAAAATATGATTTTTGCCCTAATATCAAATGTCTTATTAGAAAAAAAGAAATTATGATCCAATGTGAATTTTTTCATTTTTTTATTTTTTTCAATGCGCTCTAAATCCTCGTGGTGGCATAGTGACTCGCCTCAATCCGGGTGGCGGAGGATGAATCTCAGTTGCTTCCACGTCTGAGACCGTCGTATCTTATCACGTGGCTTGTTGAGCATGTTTCCACGGAGACATAGCGCTAGTGGAAGCTTCACGCTATTCTCCGCGGCATCCACTCACAACTCACCATGCGCCACACTGAGAGCAAGAACCATATTATGTTGACCACGAGAAGGTTACCCCATGTGACTCCATCCTCCCTAGCAACCAGGCCAATTTGGTTGCTTAGGAGACCTGGCTGGAGTCACTCAGCACGCCCTGGATTCGAGCTTGCAACTCCAGGGGTAGTAGTAAGCGTCTTTACTCGCTGAGCTACCCAGGCCCCCCAACGTGAATTTTCCTGATAAAAAAATATGATGTGCGTGTAAAATGGCTAGAAATAGCATTTTAGCTTAGCGTAAAGCTGACAGTTTACACAAGGTTTATTTCTATTTCTTCTGCTCCAAACTTACTTCAAACTTACTTCTCTGTCTGCTCGTATGAATGTAACACATCATAAGAAAGTGTTTCACCTTTGCTCAAACACTCTTTGGATCGCATCATTTATATGTATAAATATTTTCCATTTGAAAGGGCTAAATATTAAATGAAACAAATGACAATACAATGCAAAGTAATCTCTTCAGTAATCAAAATACTTTTTGAATGTAACTCTATTCTAATTACCAATTGTAACTGTAGTGGAATACCGTTAATTATATTTTGTATTTTAAATACATAATCCCGTTACATGTATTCCATTACTCCCCAACCCTGTATATATATATATTTGGACATTTTCTGGATGTTTTTCCATATGAAATTGCACACAGAAAAAGCACAATGTTCACTTTGACATTCAGCATTTGTGATGCAATAATTCTTATCTAATTTTCTACTGTATATAGGATGGAAATTATGCTAATTAAAAAAGCTAACTCACTGCAAATTCAAAATAGCTACTTGAATAAACAGCATTATTTTGTTATAGTCAATGATCATATAACAACTGCTTGACAATTGACAATATGGTTCCCTGTCTTAAATATGAGTAGAGTCTTCAGTTAAGCAGTGTCTTCCCATCAGGGTAGCCCAGAGAGAATGGAGTCTTTAAGCATTACTGCAGAAGGCTGATAGATAGCTTTGGTGCAATTATCTTAGGTGATGGGATAACACACAGCCCTGGTCTCAGAGGAGGCATAGAAACCAAATGTCAGGCAGGCAGCAAGCAAAGACAGGGGTTAGAAAAGCAGCTGTTGAAAAGTTTTTTTTTTTTTTTTTTCTCCAAGACACAAGGAAGATTCATTTTCAGTTCACAGTGATTTCACATTCATGCAAGAGAAAAACTCAACCCTGGCCAACAGGAACAGAGCACTAACTATTCAATAATAGAAAACATATGTAAGGGTTCTCGGCACCTTTGATAATTGTGCATAATGGAGAAGCTCAAATACAACACCACATTAAATATGAAACTGTTGATCAATAATACGTTTATGTGGGGAAAAAAGGTTCGTAAATATGCTGTCGTTCACAGCGCTCTGCTATGATATCTTGCAGGAAACTACTTTGCGGTAAAGTATTTCTTTAATGAGGCCAAGAGCAGAAGACAAGTGCCAATTGGCGTGGATGGATGCTGGAGTATAGATTGCCAGCCTAATAGTATGAAAGTGTGCAAATTAATAGGGGATCTCTGCTTAAAGCTATATTGAAACAAGTACTATATATTCAGAGAAAATAAAGAGCGATAAATGAATGGGAATTTGAGAAGAGTCACAATGCTCATCTCACAATAACCTCAGAGATTTCATTCTATCCCTTGTTGTAAATGAAATCGGTCTCCTCTGAAACGAATTTAAAGTGTATTTGTGATTGCGGTTGTCTGCCATGCTTCATTGCCCAGAGGTAGGACCATATTGCATGCTAGGATATTTGCTAGAAAACTGCATAGTATTACCCAGTTGGGAACTGGAAAGGAAAGGGCGCCATTTACTGGAGGGAAAGTACAGAGGGTTAGGAGGGGGTCACCAGCATTTAATCTCGACATGGGGTATTCTACAGGCGTACATAGGTTGCTTAGAATGGATTGTTCAATGATTAACTTAATCCTGATGTCGTTCCAAACCCATGTGACTTTCTTTCTCATGCAGAACACAAAAGGAGACGTTTTAATTAATATCTAATTTTGCATTGTTCAATACAATGGCAGTACGTAGACTCATATTTACCTCATGCAACCCCGCGTCCACATGCGTGGACTTTCTATTTTGGCTTCGCTATAAGTAATGCATAATTTAATTTCATTTAAACTGACTGATCTCAGTTCAGGAGAATCTAGGCTGTCAGTAAAGGGTTAAACTTTCGACACACGGAGTCATGTGACAAAACAACATGGCGGCAATGGCAGAGGAGTTTGTGTTTGGTTGAAACACCAACAAAACTACATCTGGAAAGAAACCTAATAAAGTTTTTACATTGAAACCTGTTTGAGTTAAAATATTAGAGTCTCTAATTTCATCCGATATATCTTTTTTTATTTGAGCGATTTATCACAAAACAGTATGCTGTTAAACACAGTGACCACATTTGTGGACTGTATGCTCAGTTAAAATATCCTTTATTCACTGTGCATTATCACAATGAGAATTAATGGATGCATCCAAAAACTGGAAAATGCTGCTTTCAGAGGCTTTTTATGGAGTTAGGATGAAAATAAGGTGCATTTCACACTGTTCTGAGAAAAGTGCAGACAGATGCTGGAGGTTAAGTCATTCACTAAATAGGGAGCAAGGGAGAAACCTATAGGTCTCCATGCAGCTAATTCAATCCAAACTTCCTATTTAAAGTTCAGTTTAAGGCTGCAGATGATGTTTAAACCACTCAACATGTTTGGCAAACATGGGACAATGGTAATCAGTACATTTATTCAGAATTCATAATGTATAATTTTATTTTAACATGGTTGGCAGTGATTGGATGATGCTGGCCATTACTTTGAATCAGAATTATTTACACTAATTTCTGATGTAATGCCTGTAACGTCTGAAAAACATGAATAACCAACACTCTTGGAAACATAAACAATTTGATAAAAAAAAAATCTTTGTATTTAAAATTTCACAACTTAGTCTCACTGTCCACATATGTGGACATACATTTTTAGAAAACTATTTGGTCTTTTTTTTTTTTTTTTTGCATGTTTCTCAGGGGCTACTAGTTACAAATCAAAAAGGTGAACACACAGCAGTCATGCAGGGGTTTCAGGACATGTGGGCTGCAGTATTTCAAAGTAAGGGTAAAGTAAAAACGTATACTGCAGTGGTTCTCAAATGGTGGGTGGTGACCCAAAAATAGGTTGCAGGTCTGTTCTGATAGGGTCACAGACAACAGGGGGAAACAATGCTAAACACAAATAATTAAATGCAACTAATTATACAATCATGCATATTTAAGATAGCAAGATATACTGTAAATTCTTATTAAAAATCTAAAAGTAAAGAGAAAACAGTTCCCATATTGTTTTTTATGGTTGACGTGAAATCAGACTCTGCAATATTTTATCTGTAACTTTGTTAAAACCAGCCAAATCAGGCAGATGCCAACATGGACTGCTCACACAGTGAATTCCAGCCTGATCTAATTAACATTACATTACCATGGCAGCATTTTTGCAAACCAAAATTACCTACAGTTTCCTAGTGAAATGTCCAGCGAGGGGCGCCAAAAGCTAGTGAAATAATGTTGTATTTAGACAAGGTTTTTAAGATTAATTTTAGATTTTAGAGGTTTTATGAAATATTTGTAAGTTTTTTTTTACTGATTAAAACATACCTCCCTGACCTAAAACTTTAGCCTAAACCTAACCAATAGTGTCCTAAAAGATAAATGAGAGGTGAACAAAACAGACATCCTTACCCTAAACCAACACTTAAACCCAATCGATAGTGTTCTTGTCGCAAATCCAACATAAAAAAGCACATTACGTCTCACATGTCAGCTTTCATGCTTGACTGGTCTCGACTGCAAAGTTCAACACTCTATTAGGTGATCTACCTCGGAAGTTAATCACACTTGAATAAGTGTCTAAATGTAGGTGTCAGTCAAAGAAGCCATAAAATGTATAGTTTTTCAAATGATGCATTTGAGTAAAAGTGTTTCAATATCATAAAGCAATGTGTGAGTAACAGAGCGGAAAAAATACGTGTATACAAAGTCATAATCAGCCATTGTACTCGTGATTTGTATGAAAGTGAATAAACGCACAGTTGTTGTAGCGCCTCTAGTGTTAACTTCACCAGGAAGCTCTGGTGAAATGTAGAATGTGGCACGTAAACCTCAATTTGCAAAAATGTAATATAGTTTATTCAATGAGACTAAAGGTCAGTGAATTCAGTGACAGTAGGTTGAAAGTTCCGCTGATGAAACTGATCTGTGCTTACCAAAATTTAAATCACTGCCCCCAGTGGCCAGAGCTGGAAGTATTGTTGAACGTAAGGACACCTTTAAGAAGTTTCGGGGTGAAACGTCCACAGAGTGGCCCCAAAAGTGAGTTGTACTTTTAGCCATAAATGATATAATACATCATGCAATACAAAACAGGAAAGCATATTTTATTAACCCTAATCCTAACCCCTAACCCAATCCCCATCCTTAAAAATCTATCCATCAGTGGAGTAAAAAGGTAATTTTAGAGTGAATGTAACCTCTGAACGATGCTCACCATTGTCTATGTGAGCGTGATTACTTCCTGGTTCCCACAAGACCAAAACCCATGTCTTGGATGTTGAGGAAATGTGTTCACTAGAGCGTTAGAGGGAAATGTGTTCACACTTGAACTTATGAAATATGTCTGATGGGGCATGGTGCTTGTCAGTAATTCCGGGAATGGGCTTGATTTCAGGGTACATGAATTTTCAGAAGCAAGATGCCAATTTCTCGTGCGATATTGTTGCCTTGAAAGCCATGTATAAAACTACACAAGGTAACAGAATAGACGACTCAAACTATATTAAATACAGGTTCACATACAAGGATAAACATGGATTGTGCTGACCACAGTGTGTTTTCTGCTCTGAATTACTGGCTTTAGTAAAAATATAATAATAATATTAATAATACATTTCAATGTTTATTTTGAAGGACATTTTTGATTACTTTTGTATGATATAAATTTTTTTGTACTGTGTTAGGTCACCGTAGAGAACCACTGGTCTATCACAGTGCTTTTTAGTAATGGTTACATATAAACACATACGGTATACTAGTACATACACACTTATAATCTCACACATATCTTCAGGGATTTGAAAGATTGTAGGTCAGTAAATTGCTGACGGATTTAAACAGCTTAGCAATGGTGAAGGTTGGCTCACTGTGGTCTGCAGGAGGTTTTAGTTAATCAAACTTAAACCCCTGCACCGACACCATTGGTTTTGGTGGGCTGAGACTGAACTCCATAAGGAGATTTAGTGAATTCATCAGCACAATGGAAAATCGGGTCATCCATCAGTGCCAGCCCCAATCGATGGACCTGACTTTTGGAAGCACCATCGGATCTTATTACGAAAATGAAAATAAATACGGAAACAAAAAGCGCAAAGTGGGATAGTGGTAACCCTGCCAAGGGAGAGAGGATGGAGGGATGAGTATGGCATGGGGATATTCATCTCTGCATATTTGTCAGTAAATCTCATTTTCCGAAATCGGTCCCAAAAAATAGGAGGTGATAAAGGTGAGACCCTAAAGCAATAAATCTGTCAAGTTTTAAAAGACTGCAAAAACAAACAAAACAAAAACATGGAGGTGACACACTCTTAAAATGAATCAATCTAAAATGCTGCTTTGCTTGTAAGGCAAAATAAATACTTACCCGGCATCTTAGACAAAACGTCGATCAGTCTCACTTACTGCTGACCCTCACACAAAAAGTTCCAGCAGGTAAAAATTATTCTGCATATTTGATCTATGTTTTGCCTCTGGTACAATGACACTGTTGCAAGGTTTTTCTGATTTAATAACGTCAGACAGGAAGGCAGATCAAGAGTTTACTATATTGGAGAGGGAGGAAAAAAAACACTTTGAGATCTGGCAAGAACTCAACCCTAATGCAGTAGTAGCGGAGAATAAGAAAACACAGGCAAAAACTGCTGAACTTGAATATTACAAAATGTCAGTTGTTTCTGTTTTTGATTTAAACAGTTGCTTGTGCGCTTGACCAACATGAAAGGATGTTTGTCTGATTGAAAAATGTGTGCCTAAACATGAAAATGTTGTCACCATTTACTCACCCTGATGTTGGTCCAAACCTTAATGACTTTCTGATATTCCAGGAACACAAAAGGAGATGCTAGACTAAATGACAGACTCAGTTATCATTCACTTTCATTGTATGGAAAAAAGATGCAAAGAAAGTAAATGGTGACAGACAAACATAATGCCTAACATCTCCCTTAGAATTAAGAGTAAATACACTAAGGAACCATTTGTTAACATTAGTTAACAACATTAGTTAACACGAACTAACAATGAACAATACTTTTACAGCATTTATTAACCTTAGTTAATGTTAATTTCAACATACTGTATACTTATAAATTTTTTAAAATCAAAAGTTGTATTTGTTAACATTAGTTAATGCACTATGAACTAACAATGAACAGTTGTATTTTTATTAACTAACATTAACAAAGATTAATAAATGCTGTAAACAATATATTATTACTTTGTTTGTACATGATACCTAATGATTTAAATCATGTTAATGTAGGGCTTTACTGGTTGTTTAGATCAGTGTTACTATCAGAAATAATTAATAATTATTTCTGTAGTTATTAATTAATATTTAAATTAATCAATTGAATCTAACTCATTAAAACCTCATATGGGGCTCCAGTAAATGTAGTGTGCTACGTTTAGGAGCAAGTTTGGTTATTAGCAATAATTAATAATTATCAAAGATAGTTATTAATTATTAAAATCAATAGAACATTGATGAGAATCAATGTTAGCTTTTTTAATCCTTTAAATCAACAGTTATCAAAGATAATCGTTAATTGTTAACATCGATGAAACATTAATTAAAATTAATACTAGCTTATTGATCATTCAAATTCAAAGATAATTATCAATTATCAAAAATCAATAGAATATTAATAAGGATTAACATTGACGGGGCATCACCCTGGAATCAGGGACTAATAACCAAATAGTAAAACAGTCTCAATATTAGATTGTTTTCTTAGGAAAATTGGCATCCGAAGAATATCGATTTTCGGGAAAAAAAACAATGAATGAAGGTTTGAATCCGAGCACTGACATCCCGTCAGCATGACACAGGCGTATGCAAAACAAACCAAAACACTTCTCTTTTTAATATAAACAAAATTTATTTATGCAGTAATATCAATTAATAATTAATACAATGCAGTCAATAAACTTCCGACTTACAACTACAAACTAAACAGTGATATGATTAAATATGGAAATCAAAATAATCCTATAACACATAAGGTGTGTGTGGGTGACAGTGTGTGTGTGTGTGTGTGTGTGTGTGTGATTAGTAAGAGAGAGAGAGAGAGAGATGATTAAGTGACAGCCCTTAAGCTGATTTCGCGATCGTGGGAGAGAAAGCAGCTGTTTAGTTCATCGCTCAGAGACGCGGTGGACGGCTCGTAAACAGTCCCGCATTATTTGACTCTTTAATGGATGAACTCAGTTGCTGTCTCACCCGTGATGGCGAAATTGCACAACAATCCAATTTGGTTGGACCACAATACAGCAAAACAAATTCGATAATTAATACCCTGAGTATTAATAATGAGCGGACATGGCGATCCGTAAACTGTACAAGCAAAAACCTTGAAACACAAGAATAACACACTATAATATTCTATCTCTGCCCAGATGTAAACCTCTTACTTGAATCGCATGAGGACACAGGTAGAATGTGTTTTCCTCCGTCCTTTAACTCAGACCCGGTTCCTTGAGGCTCGGGTGATGACGGGAGGCCGTTTCCTCACTCTGTCGGCAGGCGGTACGGCTGTTGATTGTCGGCGGGCGGTACGGCTGTTGATTCTCGGCGGGCTGGCGGAGAACTCAGAAATGTCAACTTGATTGAAGATGGAAGAGAAATCTTTAATCTCTTCACTTCTGTAGGCAAACGGATGAAGATGCGAATTGCTCGGCTGTCTCCTTCGGATCCATTAGATGTTCGGTGGAACACAGAGTAATCTCAACTCATCCAGTGAGATGGAGATTGTATGGCCACAGTTTCAATTCGGACATTACTTCCTTGTGCCACGAGGTTGAACCTGAGAGCAGAAAAAAAACTACGTCTATATTCGGTGAACAAAGTCGCTGGAAGTGAATTCTGGAAGCATTTCAGAATTATTTCAACTCCTGATGATGTCATGTTTGAGGGACGTTCTGTTGTGTGCCTCATCCAATAGGAGCTGAGAGTTTGATCCTTTAGTGAGCAAGGCTTCATGGATTTGTAGTCTGTTTTGGACTCCCTTTGTTTGATTTTGGCGCGATTTTTATCAGTTAAATTACGACATGGAATGTGTGGGGGCTGAGTTAGGTTTTACGACTTGTGTTAGGCCTGCCTTTGTCTTCTATCTGAATACATGAGGCCCAACATTAACAAATGGAACCTTGTTGTAAAGTGTTACCATTTTAATAATAAACATTGATATTATTTTAACAATAAAAACAAAACATTTGTGGAAATGTAAAAGATAACGTAATTTGTACATTTAAATATAATTTTGTTTATAGATACTTTTTTGTTTGTTTGTTTGGTTTTGCCAAAGTAGCACCAGACCAAATAACATTGTTTGTGGAATGTTTTGGCTATTTGTGGTAAAGACATTTATAAAACCTTGCAGCGGGACATACTAACAAAATCATGAAGAAGTATCAATGGAAATATATATTTATTAGGTAAAAAACTGGCATCTTGTGGATGCAGGATAAAAAAGGTTATCAAGCTGGGAAGACAGATATAGTGGAAGGTGCCTTCACTGTGAAGACCAGCAGCCATCAGAAAGCTGCGTTTAAACTCACAGCAGGGTAATGTTACCACGGCAAGTGGTAGTGTGCACATTTCCTGGCTGTACACACAGCTCTCATTTAAAGTACTAGAGGAGAGAGCTTCTGTCTCGCCCTCTTGGGTCTGACAGCAGCAGTGGGAAGGAGATCATGGGTAAAGAGGAAGAGAGGTCTACCAGCGTGGAGTAAAGATAATCCGTACCCCGCTCCTCTCCGTTCTGACCTCACTGAAGCTGATAGGGATACACAGATGTGTTGCAGTGCCCTGCTAGTCACTGTAGTCACCATACTGAATGCAGGAGATGGATGACTCTTTCCATGCGGTAAACAATCACAAATCACATGTGCATGTACACAGAGTAGGACTCTGATATAGCAGCTGCTATAAACCAAGTACACAGGGATCATGTAAACACACATGCAAATGGAGCTATAATCTAATATGAAATTGGAGGGAATATTGTGAAAAATGTTCTTGTTAACCATCTGTGCATAGCTGTTACGCACGAGTAAAATATTACACAATATTTTATTAATTTTTTTACGATAGCAGTATATATTAGAGGTCGACCGATAGTGGATTTGGCGATATGAGAACAAAGGTGGTGGAAAAGGCTGATAACCGATTAATCAGCCGATAGTTTTTAAAATCGATTCATAGAATGTTACCACATTTTCTTAGTCAGCACAGTCATACTGTAGCGTACAGAGTCCAAATTTTCCAACCAAAATCCCAATAATAATCAAGAAAAAAAGAAGATTGGGTGCATAATGTGGAATTTTTAACACTAAACAAACCTGAAACACACCAGGGACTCTTATTTTGAAATGACAGAGACTTGGCTCCATTACAATGCACTTTATTTAATATTGACCAAATTAAGCTTTTTATAGCATATATATTATTATTTTTATTCATAATATAAGAAGTTGGAGACACGAAATGTTTTCTGACGAGGGACGTTTCCATATAGTTACATGTTTCTTTGAATGCCCTGGCTTTAATTTAAAATACAATTATTATCAAAGGAACACAGAGGGATAAAAAAAAAAAAAACTATCAGCAACTATCGGCTCTAGTATATATCATAATATAGTGATTTATTCCAGACATTTTACGAAACATGCAGCCTTATCTCATGAAAATTAGGTGGCTGTGTTAAATGTTCTCCCAAAAGTTTTGAAGATTAATGCTCTATCGAGGTTTAAATCAACAAAACCTTCTCCCTACCTTCAACCTAACCTAACTGAAAGTGTCATAAATAGCAAATGTGACTTGAAAAGCACAGTTGCTGAAGCGACAGTCATTTTGTGGTGCTTTTATGTAGTGGTTGACCGATATGGGGTTTTTTAACGGCCGATGCCAATATCCAGAAAGCAGGGTGGCCGATACAATGCCGATATATCACACAATTTAATATAGTAAATACTGTAAACATAAAATTGCTAAAAAAAACAACAAATAAAAACTCTTACTTAGCACTGTATTTACTCAATCTCACAGAAAACTTTAACTTTGTAAAAAATTATCTTTAAAAAATAAAGTCGTATTTTAAATGATAGCATTTTTTTTTCTTTTAGTATTTTAGTAATATATTTCTGCATGAAGAAATTGTTAATATATTTGGAAGAAGGAAATAACAGTACACACAGTAGTCCAGCAGCCACCATGAATGGCATATGTGCAGTAGTATCGCATTTTCTCACATAAGACGAATCAAACCAATTGTACATACAGTACACAGTGAATATGACATTTACTCACAGTGCACGTGAAGTGCTTTTACTTTGAAGTTGCACTCACACGCTCATGTGCATCCAGCGAGAGCAGCAGCAATCTACTGAGAGTTTAAATGCAGTGGATCGCCTGCTTGGATTGTTACGGACTGACCATCATGATTTGTGAATTATTAGAGGAACTTTTGTTCCTGATCCAGAAGTTTGGTTCTGGATGATGGAATTTGTGCTTCAGAGGAAGATGAGCGCTCGACAAGAAAACACTGGATTTTCGTGAGGTTCTTGAATTACATTGAGATATCCACATATTTGCAGACAGTATATGATAGAATTTTTATTGATATTTGCCTTTTTATCATGAAAGTTAAAAGTTACAGGGAACTGCTGAGGAGAGGCTGATCAAATACGCTTCAGAGGAAGAAATATGAGCGCTCCACGGGACGCTGGATTTGCAAAATTTTTGTGAGGATTGTGTATTACATCTATTTAAATGAGGTATCCGCAGATGGTATACAACATTAGTTTTATTGATATTTGCCTTTTTAATCATTAGACAAGACCGTTAGGAGAAACAGGGAACTTTTGAGGAGAGAGAGGTAGAATGAAACAGGTGAGCACTTTAACACTTCGAGCTCAAACGTGTCAATCGCGGCACTGATATGCGGACGGTTTAAATGAGACTGTGTTGCACACCGGTCTATTGTTGTTGTATCACGATGGCACATATCAACAAAATGAACTTTGATTGGTTGTTTACATGTCTCAGGCGGCTCGTTCACATGCAAGCAGGTGATTCTAGGTGCCCACGTGGCCTTAAGAAACGAATCAGCCAAACAGGAATAATTATGCAGATGTCGATAATTAAATAATTCATAGTATCTGCGATATATCGGTCGACCACTACTTTTGACACTTTTGTCTCACGTGTTGACTCACATGCTGTGCTAGACTCATACAGCAGCCCTTTGCATCGCTAGTGCAAAGCTCTATCAGTTGAGCTACCATGCAGTTATTTCACACTTGAAAAAGCTTGTAAATATAGTTGATTGTTAACATTATGTAAACATTCAAATTAGGGCTGGGAAATTTAACGTGTTCATTTTTTAATTAATAGTTTACTGTTTAACACAATTAATGCGGTATCCTTTTTTTTTTTTTTTTTTTTTTTTTACTTCTTAAAACTTCACTAATGTTTTTTTCCCACTTCCTGTTGCTAAAATTGGCATAAATAAATTTCCAAGAGGTACAAGCTTGACTCGACTGCACATCCTTTCACAGAAATGTATTGTGTGGAGCAGTGCACTTTATTCATTATGCACAACTCATGTCCTGGATATAATAAACACGGGAGCAGATTCACTGTATGATCTGCAAATGGTAACCCAGGTGTGGAAGAGATACGGGCAAGCTGCCTTATCTCTTCACATCGCTCGAAAACGCTCACTCACTTCCATCTAAACCAGTGTCAAAAGTGAAAATGGGCAACAGAGACCCAGCATGTGTGCAACAGAGACTGAATGGCAGCCAGAGAAAATAACAGTTTTGAGATTTAGAACTTCATCAAATTCAACTTCAGCATTCAATTTATTTTGTATCTGTATGAATAGTGTCTAATAATGCATTGTAAATGTACAATTATGTTTATCTTGCCAATAAAGCTTGATATGAATTGAATCTGCACATTTGATCCTATTATTAAAAAAGTCCACAGGAAAATGGCAGAAGATTTTGCCCAACTTTTAATTACAGCATGTCAACTAATTATATGGTATTTATACATATAGCCTACTTGAATCAAAGATTAATATCTGTAAAAAAAAGTCTTATTAACTTTATCCCCCAAAAAACTGAACGGTTGAATATGTTTATATTTAAACAATTTAAATTAATGATTAATCTAACAATTTAAATAAACGATTAATCTAACAATTTAAATAAATGACTAACCAATTTCTTGCAGGATCTTTGAGAAAAAATATAAAGTAAATTTATTTCTGATTATATTTTAACGTACCATGCACCACGATAAATCACAGAAAACTGTGATTAAATTATTATTATTATTATTATTATTATTTTATCGGTTCACTAGTTAAAATGTGTTGCCTTACAATTCATGCACTAGAGTAAGTATTTAGATGTCATAAGACAGCATTGTGCTAGCAAGAGTGTGTAAAGTAAGTGTTTATGAAATGATAATCAGCTGTTGTCCTCTGGATTTGTGTGAAGTCCTTATTGTAGCGTATCTAGTGTTAATTTCACCAGGAAACTGCAATGATACGTACACCATAACACACAGCTTTACTACACATTAAGCAATCATCCTGATAGATTTCCTTCAGTGTTGTCCTACACTTTGACCTTGTTTCCCCAAGTATAAAGGACACCCAGATTTCAGGCACATCTGATAGTCTGACTGAGCTTCCTCTAAGCTAAAGAGGAATGGCAGGCAGAAGATGAAAGATTGGAATGACAGAAGCAGAGATAGCAGTAAGCCTTCCCAGGAGCAGACACTGACATTGATGCTTAAAGCCAAGTGCTAATGAAGATGAATGTAAGGACCACAGGCGAGCCTCTGTCACTATTATTGAGGGTGGTATGACAGAAGGTCACTCTGAGCATGAGTCATCCTTCCACCATCAGGGGACCAGCATGGAAGATTTAGCCTCCATAGCTAGCTTCAGAGGATGCTTGAGCTAATGTGAGCTGAGCAGGCAGCTGGATATGCTCTTGCTTACTTTTTGCCTCCTTTCTTTCTTCTCTCTTCCCCTCTGTAATGAATAATCTGCAAGCAATCCAAGCTGACCCTCCTCCGTCTTTTCCTCCAAAGCAAAGAAAGTGTCTGCAATTGGTGAGGTTTGGTAATGGCAGTGTTTAGCAAGGCCATCAAGGCTGCACATTGGACCGTATCAGTCAAATCCTTTTCTTCATAGGAATTTTTGTCTTTTTTTCCAGTTAAAACATCTCAACATTTTTGAAAACGATAAAGATAATTTTACTTCAGAAGCAAAATTTGACAATGGGTTATAAGATATATTCTCTGACAACAAGTCTTATTATATTACACATTTTTGCTTCTTTGCTTTCGGTTTTACATTTAATTTGTCTTCTTTCCACTAGCGATTAATTGTCACTGCTTTACAGCAGAGACAGACAAAGGAATAGTTCACCTAAAAAGTTTGTCATTATTTACTCACCCTCATATCGTTCCAAACCCGTATGACATTCTTTGTTATGTGAAACACAAAAGCAGATGTTTTAATGAATATCATGGGTCTTCATTCCATTACAATGACAGCCTCACTTAAAGGAATATTCCGGGTTCAATACATGTTCAGTCGACAGCATTTGTCAGCTCGTCACTCCTTTTCTTTAAAAAAGCAAAAATCGAGGTTAAAATTAAGGCATTTACAATGGAAGAGAATGGAGCAAATCAGGGGCACAACTACACATTTGTTGAGGGGTATGCAACATCAATGTTGGCGCCACCCCCCACCGCCCACCACGCAGCAACATTAGTTATGGTTAGTAATAGGAGCCCAAGTATAGGTTGGACATGGCAGAGGGTCAGTTGATACATTTTTTAACAAGCTTTTCTCTCTAAATGTAAAGCGATTGAACGCCCATTCCCACAAATGGCGACTATTTGCATAACCGTGACAGAAAAGATACTTGGAAATATTTATATAAACTGGCCATCTGTATCTCTTTACAGACTACCAATCTCTCTTTATCCACTTGGGCATTGTTTTCTTCATTTTAATGCACTGTTTTTCATTTTTCTGTTCTGCACCCCAGGCCAGAACGCATTCCCCTCTGAATTTTTTTTCATGTGACAGTCAAGGCAACTTCGTTAGACAGAGCGTGAATGGTAGCTATGAAGGTACCTCTTGATAAAATAAAATAAAAATGCATACTTTAACCCATTTAAAATGCTCAGAAAATTTTAAGTTAAATAAAATTAAATCAAATAAAATTTAAATCAAATACATCCTTTCATTATTGTTTAAAATTGTGCTTTTATTTATTTGTAAGGTATTATAAGAGATTTAAAAAGTATGATTTTGGCACCCCCGATTATGATATATATTATGTTAATATTGCTTTTGTATCTCTATAAAATGTGTCATTTCTCCATAAAACAGTATAACCACGAATAGAACTTGGCTTAAATTAATTTGACTGGTGGGCAGACATTGGCTGTGAAAGAAAACACACTCATTAATTCATTCTTTTTATAGTGAATGTCACAGAATAGGGGGCGATTTCAGACTGTTCTGATGGGAACTAAACATTTGATTAGTCACCTGTGATTGGTCAATGACACACGGCAGCCGCAAAAAAAAACAAAAAAACATTTATCTTTTGCAGTATGGGCTGCAAACTCTCCGGCATGAAAATGCGATTTAATTCCCGTGAATGAGCTTGACAAGTGGAGGCATCTCCGTATAGCCGCCTGGAGACTCTTTCCCTATCCCAAAAAATAGGGAACTCACGGTTACCACATCCCGTGTTACCGCCTTTACATGCTACTAATAGATATACGATGCATCGTAATTGTTAGGTAGAGAATCATAATCGAATCGAATCACTGTCAGAGCGAATCATTACACCCCCTATCTTGTGGCTATACTTTTGAAACCTTGAGTATTTTAACATTTACGGATTGGCCCCATTCACTTGTAAGTGTCTCACTGTAACCCAGATTTTTGCTTTTTTTAAAGAAAAGGAGGGACAAGTTGAAAAATACATTTTTGAGTTAATCAGTATTATGCCACAAATGCTGTCGATTGAGATTAACTTGTATTGAACCTGGAATATTACTTTAAAAGCTGAATAATGAATCCAAAAATATCATAAAAGTACATGCGACTAGCGTTATATTCCAAGAATTTTAAAGGCATACATAGGTTTTAGGTAGAAACAACCTGTAATTAAGCACTATTTTTATGTGTGGTATTGTAGCACAAAAACATGCATCTTATTCACTAATCACCTGCAATCTAGTTTAAGTAGACGGCGTCTTGAGTATTTAAATTAATTAATTGTCATTCCTTTCTGAGCAAATGCACTTCCTTTCTATGTAAATTAGGCTCATTATAAATTTAGCTTTATTCATAAATCTATTTGCTATTTTCTTAGTGAATCCCTTCTCTTTTTTTGGTCATGTCCATTTGTCTCTCAGTAACAGTGCGGCTCTAAACAGACATCACAGCTGATGAAAAATGGGATGGTTAAGATCTTAATATTGCATGCATCTGAGGAAAGATGCGAAGAGTGATTCTTGTCTCTGTGTGATCAGCTGTAAACTTCCAGAGGCAAAACAACGATACAGTGCATCAGGCGGCAACTGTGGATTCAGATTTGGTGAACAGTGGAATATATAGTAATCAGCATAAAAAATGAATACATTTATAAAAGAAAACGCTGATTAGGAACACATATAGAGCTACAGTATTCAAGAATCACTGCAGGGCTTTCCTGAAATATATAAAAGATGAAATAAGAGAGACGCTTAAAGTGCTGATGTTTATGCCGAGTGTGAAAGTCTTGGCCATTAATGAAAAACCTCAGGCTAGAGTTTTTTTGTAACTGAAACAAAGACTTAGAAGACTCGATGAACTCGAAGAGCTGTGAAGAGATAAAACCCATGGGTAATCAATAAGAAAATGAAAGAAAAATGTTTAGCTTTACTAATCTATCTAACAGTTCTTTAATTATCAATTTCAATATCAAGTTCTTTTAAAGATCAAATGTCCATCTTTTTTTTTTTTTTACTGAAACAGTAACAGCAAAACCAAGTCAAAAGACATCTCCTTAAATTCTTCTAAAGTCAAAGTGGCTGGAGTTTGAGTGGGCAACAGAAGAGAGAAACTGTTTGATAGGCCCTGCTGTCATTCTGCATTTCCATCCAGGATTCCTACCTCTTTCATGCTTAGATACTAGTGGTAACTCTGATGAAAAATGCCAGTTTCATTTGTCAGTTCTCTGTCATTATATATTCTTAGCCAGGAAACAGAGCATAAAATCCACATTGGACTACACAGAAGACCTAAATGTTTCAACGACGTAAAGTTTACATAAGGATAGAGTTACTGTTTGCCTTTAATCTGCCTTAAAATCAAAATGTAATAACTTGCTCCTCTTCTAAAACAACTTTACTTTTCGACTGATGTCATGAATCCTCTTACTTTTTAATCTGGCTCCATTCTGGTATCTGGTATTTCACAATCCAAACAATTCCCGATGGATAAAATCAAATCCGCCCTATTTAAAAAAAAAAAAAAAGAAAAATTTGGATTATGGAATTAATATGGGTTGCGAATGGAATTTGAGTTGAGTTAAAATGTGCTGTATGATAACCACTATAATAACTGCTTTATTTTTTAGTTACAGTGGAGATGCAAACATCTGACTATTTCTTATATGCAAGTTAGCTTTATTTGATGAAAAAATAAAAAAATAATAAGAATAATAATAAAGGCAAATATAGATATGTTTAAATAGGTTTGCTATAAAATAAACAAAAAAATGGTGCAATTTATATATATATAATGTATATGTGTGTGTGTGTATAATATATATAACCACACACAAGCAGGAATTCAAATGATTTGTGATATAAGTTAGCCGGCAGCGTGTGAAGGAGCAAACCTATTATGCAGAGCTCCTTCAACTTTCACTCTGACCTTGTGAAACATGGAGACAGATCTCCATGGCAACTCTGCAGCGAGCACTGCAATAGCTCCTTCCAAGGAATAAATGATGGTGGCCCTGCAAAGGGTAACAACAGGCAGAGAAAGGGAGAAAATGAAATATCACAACTTTTTATAAGCAAAAGGACAAAAGATGCATTCAAAACATACACAAAAGACAAACTGTTCATGGTCTGGATTCTACTTTCATTCGCTCTGTGTAAAGGGTGGATGTAATCAGCAGCCCCTTTTCCCACTCTGAAAAAAGCTGCTATCAACCTGCTGTGTACTGTACTCCTGCCGCAGCACTCATCTAATTATTACAAAGGTCAATATTCTTCAGAAAGGTGAATGAGAATATACAGCACTCTCCTGAGAAGCAGGAAGGTGGGGGTGGGGTTGCTGCAGTCAGAATGGAATAATTCTTTTTCATTCCATAGTTTGCATCTCCCCAGCATATAAGACTTCAAATGTGCTTTTCAAAACAAATAAAGAGTAACGTGATGGACTTTCAGGTATTTATATGTTTAAAGACCTCATGAAATCAGAATTGGAGATTTGTGGCTTTTAGTCCATGTCTATTAGCTTTGAGACCATCTACTGTATAGTAGTACTTTCAAAGCATCAGCCAATGATTACTAGACAATTTGCATACACTCACTGAACCCCAATGTTCAAGCCAAATCTACGCCCTTGCATATATGCAAAGTCTGTCTTTGCCACTACAGTTATAAAGTAACACTGGATTTTCACACATATTTTTTTACCCCACTAATGGTGTCTTTCAGAGTACAAAGCAACAAGAAATGTTTAAAAAGTGTCAAACTTTATGAAGAGATATTTAATGCTTCAAAATAAATTTGTATTCATAAATATTTACTTTATTGTTTCAGTGCATCCAGATACTGCAGTTACTGAACAAATTTAAATTCACCAAGAACAACCTAAGACCTTAACGTAAACGAGTCCTCCAGTAACTTTCTGTAATGAATCTATCAAAGCAATTAACAGGACTATTTCCTTGTCTCCAAATATATATTTTCAATGTTTACTGTGCACATCTCCTGCTTTCTTGCCTGGAAAACTCCTAAAATCGCCCCTACATGCTGCTATCTTTACTCATGTGGAATAAAGCGGCACTTGACGCTAGTGTTAAGCGGTGCATTGGCGCCTTAATGCAAATCTTGTGAAAGCCTCTTAACTGTTCACTAAATTAACTTGATGACTAATGATGACTAATCTTGCACTTAGGGGTGTATACAATTTTTTTGTCCAATAAAATGCTCTCTAGAATGAGAATGTCCCTCCCCCAATACGCTGCAGGCAAAGCTCCAAAAAGGGGCGGGAGCTCCAAACCGTCAGGAAAGATACTGTATAGGGAACCCTTAACCTAACCCTTTCCCTAACCTTAACCTTGTGTGGAAGTGATGCCCCCTTTTGGAGTTGGCGCAACCCTCTTTTGGAGTAACTCTGCCCTCTTTTGGAGATTCCACCCCTGTTTGGAAATCTCCGGCCTGCAGCTATACCTACTTGATACCACCCTGCACTGACTGGCAATAGCAAATAATGGCTCATGGCTGTGATGTAAACTACAGGCTATTGGCTATTAAAAAAAAACAAGAGCTTTGATATGTCAACATAGGAAAGAAAGCTGTGCTCGTCAAGCCATTTCATTATGTCTTCAAGCTAGAGTGCGACTATCTGATAGTAACAGTATCAATTCCAGCCATCCCTTTGATATAAAATCTCTTTAAAATTCTGCTATTATTAGAGGGTCTTCTGCCAAACTATATCATTACTGAAAAGTGTTACACAAAACAAATTGTGTTAACATTAGAAAGAAAGGCCTTGTTAGAAAGTAATTCTAAATAACTTATCACCATGTAATGACTCTGACATTCACATCACCATGGTTTGAAGATGGACAGAGGAGCAAATCCTGCAGATCCTTATTATCTGCAAAATATGTAAAATTCTTTCCAGCGTTTAAGCATGAAATCTAATTCACCCTCTAAATGACTCAATCACATTCCATAAAGTGCATCATAATTACACAAAGAGGCTTATGAAACACCATTATGCATATTTCTTTCTTGCATTCCTTTTCAAATGCACGTGAGCTCTCCCGAAGTGGGCCTCATCCCAAGCTATGTGTCTAATCAGTGGGTTTTTAGAAATGGAGGCAGAGAGGACCCTAGGATTCTTTGAAGTCATGATAATACAACAGCGTTCACCTCTCCATCCCCTGGAGGAATTGCCCAAAGCCTTGATAAAGCAGACTCAGATGAAGGCAAAGATAACAAGACAAAAATCCCAAATCAGGTTCCATCTGAGGCCAAGGTGGATTACAGCAATATTTCCCAAACTTTTTTGCCGTATGTGCCCCCACAGCACCATTAGTAAGGCTGAAGTACCCCTTGATCGAAATAAAACCAAAGATGTGTACCAAAGACTAAATATAATTTAACATTACCATTATCATTAATGTTGATTATTATTGATCAATAAGTATTGGTTTGATCAACTGATCTATCAGTATTGATCTATCACTTTATTATTACCCATTAGGACTGGGTAAAGATTTCCAGATTCAATTCGATTTCAATCCAAATCTGATTAATTTGGGTATATTTCAGTTATAATGTCCAATTTGCTTACATATTAAATAAATTCTCTCTTAGCTAATGCTGTTTTTTTTTTTTTTTTTTTTTTATACAGGGGACTTTTTAACTTGACACATTATGAAATATTAATTTTACCAATGTTATTTTATCATTAGTTTTTCATAATTATGGTCACATTTTAGCTTTTTAAAAATGTACAGGGGCCTGGGTAGCTCATCGAGTATTGATGCTCACTGCCACCCCTGGAGTCTTGAGTTCAATTCCAGGGTGTGCTGAGTGACTCCAGCCAGGTCTCCTAAGAAACCAAATTGGCCCGGTTGCTAGGGAGGGTGGAGTCACATGGGGTAACCTCCTTGTGGTCGCGATTAGTGGTTCTCGCTCTCAATGGGGCACATGGTAAGTTGTGCTGTGTGTCTCCGTGGTGTCATGCACAACAAGCCAAGTGATAAGATGCATAGATTGACTGTCTCAGAAGTGGAGGAAACTGAGACTTGTCCTCCGCCACCCGGACTGAGGTGAGTAAATGCGCCACCACAAGGATCTACTAAGTAGTGGGAATTGGGCATTCCAAATTGGGAGAGAATGGGATTTTTAAAAAAAAGTACAAATTCCATGTATTCCATCAATAAATATGATGTTTTGAAATTGCATATACTGCATCCGTATGATTTATTACATGTTTATTGTTTACAAGTATAATTTGCACTATTTACAAGTATTTACACTGATATGTAAAACAAGAGCTAAAACAGTATTGTCTCTTGAAGACTACCGGCAGTTCGGCCAGTGAGCACATTTTAACAAGAAAGGATGTGTAAGGTTTCTTTAGCGTAACCGTGCTATGTGTGATTAGAATTAATGTTTTTTTGTTGTTGTTTTTGATCAACTGACAGTAAAGAACAGAACTATTAGTGTATTAAAAGAGACATTATTCAATGATGAATGGATCTCATCTTTGGATATGTTACACAGAACATGTCAAACCAAACTTTTACTCTCAACACGCAGTAAAAAGATCTTGGTGCCTAAGTTCACATAGAGTAAAATATAGATATTGATATAGTTCAAATATAGTTCAAATAATTGAAAATCGATATTTATACCCATCCCTAATCCTTATTAGTTTTATTTAAAGCCATACATTTTGTTAGGTTCAACATAGCAAATATCCAATTCTTTTCATGTACCCCCTGGAACCTGCTTACATACCCCCATTTGGGATTCACTGGATTAGACTGACTTTGAGTCACCATGACACCATGTTGGTGTTTACGAGGCAGCATCCAACATTGCACAGCCTTGGGTGAATCTCCAATACTGGCATGCTTAAGGACTCTTCTCCTTGTTTCAAATTTTCTTCTTTTAAAAAGAAAGTGGAATATTCAATTTACTTGTTCAGTTGCAGCTTCAGGTGTTGTTCTCCTTATAATTCAAAAGCGTTCTTCTTTGTCTCAAGGGTTAGTGAAGCCAGGTGTGAATCTCACTTTTGGCATAATGTAAGCTTGCATATGTATAAGTTATGTGTGTGTGCATGTGCGCAGATACCTCGGAATAAAAACGTTTGCAATGACTGGGACAAATAAGGATTACTTCCAAGTTGAAAAATACAAGCATAGATGGTTACCAGCTTATGTTGTGTTCTGGATGCTAGTTCATGCTTCACTAGCTAAGTTTCGCAAATGGCTGTGCTGGTATACCAGCTAGACCAGCAAAAAATCAGCTCTAACCAGCATAATGAATCAGCAAGCTGGCCTAGGCTGGTCTTTTCAAAAGGGTTGCACCCACATTAATACAAACAGATTCCTAAAAAGCTTTTGGCTAATATGGGGGTCAGGTCACTATTATACAGGGCATTATTAGTGGAAAGTAGAGGGCCACTTGAAGTAAGGGGGGTCAAATAAAAGTTTTGCAAAGACACAGTATGAGTGGCAGTAGTGTCAGGTTGTGCTATCCAAGCTTGATATTGGGGTTGGCAGAAAACAGGTTGGCATGGTCAGTGCCGGTGAATGCAAGAGGGAGATGGACAGATAGTCCATTCATTGAATTCCAATGTTACACACAGACACAGAGAGAGAGAGAGGGAGAAAGAGACAAGAAGACAGGCTAAAGTACTTCTTACGAAAAAAAATTGCATTTGTAACATTTAGGAAAACTGCTTAGGGCTGCTAAACACCTTCTTACTGCCATTGGTCCACGTCATCGGTAGGTGTGACCTAGAGCTAAATCAAATCTACTCAAATACTCTTAAGTGCCTATTCAGTCTGTTTTATATGCTGCTTCACTCATGAAAAGTGTGAAAGCCATTCACACATCTGCCCAAAGTAAGATATGTCTCTCTTCTTGTATCTGTCCATTAACACTCATTTACACACCAATCTTTGCAGTTAATATCAGTGCCATCATAAATTAAAATAGAGAATAATCGATGCATATTATGTGTCAGCATTCTACCTCCTGTAGTTTGTCTCCATGCCTCTAGAGGTCCCCTGTGTTCTCCTCTACCTTAGTTCTTCCTCGTGTGGCCTTGTTAGCATTATCCAGCTCACCTGTGCCTTGTTTCCCCCAGTGTATTTAAGTTGTGTTTTTTTCCCTTGGTTCCTCACTCGGTTTTTGAGTCTCTGCCCTGTGTTTCCTGCCTTGTCTCGCTAAAGCCTCTCTAGCTACCCCAAGTAAGATATCCTGATTTCCTTTCACTGATTGTAATTGTTCACTGGCTTTGTTTTCTCCCCTCGTGGAGTTTTATTTTCTCCTTTGGTTTTGCCCATTGTTTTTTTGTTTATGTGGTTTATACCTCGGTCCGAGAAGAACTTTTGTTGATTCATTTTCGCAAGGACTATTTTTTTTAATAAATCTACATCTCCTGGAATACTGCCTTAAGTGTTTCATTTGGGTCCAACATTACCACTCCTGTAATGTTGGACCCAAGTGGTAGATCTCTCAACCACCACACCAGCAACCCGGGTTCTAGCCCAGCTTGTGACAGAAAAACCAAGTCACAACATGGACCCAGAAACACTCACCTCCAAGGACCTGTTGGCAGTGATTGCCCAACACGAGTCATCTTTCCAGCGCCATGAAGCTGTTCTCAGCCATCAGGAGGACCTAATGACTGAACATTCTCAACTCCTGGCTGATGTGATGGGTTCCCTCTGCCAGCTCTTTGAACAGCTCCTGGGTGCTTTGCCTCCCTCTGCTTCACCCCTGAGTGGCAACAGGCCTACTTCAGTTGCAGAGCCTCAATTACCACCTCCCAAGCCCTTTGCTGGGGATCCTAGTTCCTGCCAGGGTTTCCTCACCCAATGCTCTCTGACCTTCGAGCTCCAGCCCTCAAGTTTTCCTACAGACCGCTCCAAGATTGCTTACATAATTACCCTTCTCTCAGACAAGGCACTCTCCTGGGCCTCTGCGGTGTGGCAATCCCAGGATGCCTGTTGTGCGTCCTACGCGGCCTTTGAAGAAGAGTTCAAGTGAGTGTTTGACCATCCAGTCAGTGGTCGGGAAGCTTCCAAGCGTCTGCTTACTCTCAATCAAGGCTCCCGCAGCACCACAGATTTCGCCATCGAGTTTCGGACCATTGCGGCAGGAAGTGGATGGAACAATGAGGCATTGATGGTCTGCTTTCAAGGAGGGCTGTCCGAGCCCCTTCAAGATGAGTTAGCCACCCGAGAACCAGCTGCTGATCTCGAGTCCCTCATTGCGATGGCCATCTGCCTGGACAATCGCCTGAGAGAGCGGAGGGTGGCTCACCGCAAGGCGTCTCAGTCCCAAGTTCCTGTGAGCAGATCTGTTTCCCCAGTCCATATTCCTGCGCTCAGGGCTTCCCCGGCTCCTGAACAGCCCCATGATTCCCCGGAGGAAATGCAGTTGGGTCGTTCCAGGCTCTCTCCCAATAAGAGGGAACGTCGTATGAGGGAGCGATGTTGCCTCTACTGCGGTGCTTCCGGCCACTTTCGCTCCACTTGTTCCGAGCTCTCGGGAAACGGTTATCCCCGCCCAGCTACAGGAGGGCTGTGATGGGGAAAATTAGAGCTCCTCCTACTAATGCCGTTCTAGCTGTTCCAGCCACTCTGTCCTGGGAGGGCCACCAACATCGGGTCCAGGCCATGATCGATTCCGGTGCCGCAGGTGACTTCCTGGATCTATCCTTGGCTAAGGAACTTGGGATCCCTACCCAACTTCTTCCTCATCCCCAGGCAGTTACGGCATTGGATGGCAGACCTCTGGAACCTGGCAGAGTAACAGAGGCCACTCAGTCCCTGCGACTTAACATCCATCAACACCAGCAAGAGGAGACTTTCTATCTTATTGACTCCCCCGAGTATCCTGTTATCCTGGGCCACCCCTGGCTGCGCAGACATAATCCCTGGATCGACTGGTCTGCTGGCACCATTCGGACCTGGGGTTCCACTTGCCATCTCACCTGCCTGAGTCCCTCAGCCCCTAGTTCTGAGTTTCAAGAGTCTGTCGACCTGTCTCGAGTCCCCAGTTCCTATCATCAGTTCAAGGCAGTGTTCAGCAAGTCCCGGGCTACCTCCTTACCACCTCACCGCCCCTACGACTGTGCCATTGAGCTACTCCCTGGCTCCTGCCCTCCCAGGGGTCGGATCTTCTCCCTGTCATCCCCCGAGCGCACAGCAATGGATACCTACATTAAGGAATCATTGGAAGCTGGCATCATCCGTGCCTCTACTTCCCCGGCTGGGGCAGGCTTCTTCTTTGTGGGGAAGAAAGACGGGGGTCTTAGGCCATGTATCGATTACCGTGGCCTCAACAAGATCACGGTTCGGAATCGATATCCCCTTCCTCTCATGGCCACTGCTTTCGAGCTACTACAAGGGGCTTCCATTTTTACTAAACTGGATCTACGCAACGCTTACCATCTCGTGCGGATCCGACAGGGGGATGAATGGAAGACGGCCTTCAACACCCCCACGGGCCACTATGAGTATCTGGTGATGCCGTTCGGGCTCACCAATGCCCCCGCTGTGTTCCAAGCACTGATAAATGACGTTCTCCGGGACATGCTTAACCAATTCGTCTTTGTATATCTTGATAGTATAGCCAGGGAAAGTCTACACATCAGTGACCTCAGGGACTGCTCCATCCCTTACCCGTTCCCCGTAGGCCATGGTCGCACCTTTCTTTGGACTTTGTCACGGGACTCCCACCATCCCAGGGCAACACTGTCATCCTGGTGGTTGTGGACTGGTTCTCTAAGGCCGCACGGTTCATTCCCCTGCCCAAATTGCCTTCGGCCAAAGAGACAGCAGAGCTCCTCATGAACCATGTCTTCCGGGTGTTTGGAATCCCCCTGGATATTGTCTCCGACCGAGGGCCCCAGTTCTCGTCCCAGTTCTGGGGTGCCTTCTGCAAGCTGGTTGGGGCCACAGTCAGCCTATCGTCTGGGTTCCATCCAGAGTCTAATGGCCAGACAGAACGGATTAACCAGGATCTGGAGACCACTCTGCGGTGTATGGCGGCCAATAACCCCACCTCTTGGGCTACCTACATCATATGGGCAGAATATGCCCACAACAACCTCCTGTCCTCGGCCACTGGACTATCCCCCTTTGAATGCCAGTTCGGGTATACCCCCCCATTGTTCCCTGAGGAAGAGTCACAGGTTGGCGTTCCCTCGGCCCGGCATTTTGTCCAACGCTGTCGGCAGACCTGGAGGAAGGTTAGGCGTGCCCTTCTTCAGACCTCCCAGAGATACCAACGTCAGGCTAACCGCCGCCGCCGGACGGCCCCTAATTTCCGAGCTGGTCAAAGAGTCTGGCTAGCCACCAAGAACCTTCCCCTCCGGGTCAAATCAAGGAAGCTTTCCCAGAAATACATTGGCCCTTTTCGCATAGCAAGGAAAGTTAACCCTGTTTCCTATCATTTGTTTCTTCCCCGTTCACTTAGAATTAACCCTACATTTCATGTCTCATTGCTAAAACCTGTTTTGTCTTCATTTTTGCAAGGACTTTTGTTTTAATAAATCTACATCTCCTGGAATACTGCCTTAAGGGTTTCATTTGGGTCCAACATTTCCACTCCCATGGCTCAGTGGTAGATCTCTCAACCACCACACCAGTGACCCGGGTTCTAGCCCAGCTTGTGACAATTATGGCTGTGTTAGGGCATTAGCATTATGAATTCAGAATGTAAACAAGACAAATTGTGCATTTTCTACTGCATGTACAGTATATTATTTTAAAAATCATCATCTACTGGTTAAAAAAAAAGTGTTCTTCTATTGATCTCATATGAATTGTACTCATTGAATGATGCATAAAGTCATTGATAACACATTTTAATGTCACATAAGTTAAGGTTTTACTGAGCGTACTAATAGAAATAGAGCACAGGATGAGGCGGACGCTCAGATGAACAGAAGTGTGGCGGATGTCTGAATGTTCTCAAACAGTTTACTTTTGCTTGGCTGTTTCAAACTTCTTTTTACCCCTGAACGAAGAACAAAGAAGAACTTCTCCAGAAGTATATCGGGGCCTTAAGATATCTACAAAATAAAAGAGCTGCTAATGCAAGTGAAAGGGCAATTTTTGCTACTATTGCTAGTTATTGTCTTTACCAAGGGCATATGAAAAAAAAAATTCACTAGGGACTATTCACATTCATGCATTCACGTGATGTCGGAATTACTGTAATTACAAGATGGCAAGTCAGAAATTCTACTCAGAGTTGTTCACGCCCTCTGACCTCGGAAGTTATTTGTTTCTGTGTCAACACTCATAGTCCCAAAACGGCTTTGTTGTTGACAACATTAATTCACTTCTTTGTGTTCTTGCAATATGTTTAACAACAAGTGCTTCAGGTGAAAATGACATAAAATGGCATATCAAACAGAAATGTGTTCACTATTACCTTTAACTGTTAAGGCCACTTCCATATTGATTCTTTTTCATGACGTCATTACAAAGAGTAGAGTGTTGTGCATTCAGGAGAAAGAGAGGAGGACCATTCAGATGCTTTCATTCCAAACCCATAACAATTTATGTATTCTACATTGATTTAGATATTCCCTTTTATTTCATAAACTGAAGCACACTTCATGAATGATGAATACTAGTCAGTTCAGCTCACTGATAAAACACTGATTAGCATTCACACTTTTACACAGGAAAAAAAGGTTTGTTGAAGAAAACCATGAAAACGTTATAGAGTTTTCATTTTGTGATTATGACATTGATTATGTACTGGGTTTTATCAAATAAAAACATGCAAAACCGAAGGCAATAAATAAAGCTGGTTGAAAGTTATCACTTTGGCTCAGCATAAACAAACATAAATACAGTCAGACCCAAAATAGTTTTTAATGCAATGTGCAAACCTAACCTTGAGGACTAGGCAATCATTTCCAGATGTGTGCAACCACAAATAATTATTCATAGAGCCTAGCAAATCTGCATTACTGTCAGAGTGCAAACAGACCTGTTTTCTTCCCCACTCACCGTTAAGCTCTGAAATGAGTCACTGAATGAGAGGACAGGGGGAGCTTTGGCATAGAGATCCAGGCATCAGCATGCAGCCAGAGGTGGTGCATACACCCTTTCTGATCAGCGATCATGCCATGAATGAACATTAGGCTGTAAGGAAACTGATGGTGGGGAATTCTTTTAATCTCTGCTATCTGAAAAGCAACCCATTAACATAAACTGTGATTAAACTGGAGCAAAGCAATGTTTGTTTTTGTTTTTTTTTAAATAGAACCTTAAAATACATGGTTTCAAATGTATAGCCAAAAGACGTAAATATTATACGTGTTAACATGATCCCTGTAACCAGGGGTTAAACTGGGATTTTTGAGGAGTGGGAACCCTAACACTGAGAAAGGTTGACAGGTCTAACATTAGTGATTGACAGCAAAGAATAAAGTGTGAAGCACATTCCTCTGGCCATACACGTGCATTGCAAAAAATAATTTTCTTACTCTGTATTTTTGTCTTGTTCTCCAGTAAAATATCTAAAGATCCTTGAAGATTCAAGATTCATTTATTTGAAGAAAAAATACATAACTTCTCCAAATATCTTTATACTTAAAACAAGAAAAAAGTATTCCAATGGGGTAAGAAAAATAAACAATTCAAAGAGGAAACAAGTGTATTTTTCTTACGCCATTGGCAATTTTTTTTTCTAGTTTTAAACAAAAACCTAACAGAAATCTAACCTACTTGTTACATTTCTCTAAAAACAAGACAGAATTTTGACTGTGGTTCTGTTCAAACAGCACATATCAGTTTTGAAAATGTAACTTTGGTTATAGACTATGGTTGGTTATCTTTTTTATAACAGAGCTGTTTAAGCACTGAAATTTTTCAGCACTACAAACATGATTGACAACCATATACAGGTGCATCTCAATAAATTAGAATGTCGTGGAAAAGTTCATTTATTTCAGTAATTCAACTCAAATTGTGAAACTCGTGTATTAAATAAATTCAGTGCACATAGACTGAAGTAGTTTAAGTCTTTGGTTCTTTTAATTGTGATGATTTTGGCTCACATTTAACAAAAACCCACCAATTCACTATCTCAAAAAATTAGAATACATCATAAGACCAATAAAAAAAACATTTTTAGTGAATTGTTGGCCTTCTGGAAAGTATGTTCATTTACTGTATATGTACTCAATACTTGGTAGGGGCTCCTTTTGCTTTAATTACTGCCTCAATTCGGCGTGGCATGGAGGTGATCAGTTTGTGGCACTGCTGATGTAGTATGGAAGCCCAGTTTTCTTTGACAGTGGCCTTCAGATCATCTGCATTTTTTGGTCTCTTGTTTCTCATTTTCCTCTTGACAATACCCCATAGATTCTCTATGGGGTTCAGGTGTGGTGAGTTTGCTGGCCAGTCAAGCACACCAACACCATGGTCATTTAACCAACTTTTGGTGCTTTTGGCAGTGTGGGCAGGTGCCAAATCCTGCTGGAAAATGAAATCAGCATCTTTAAAAAGCTGGTCAGCAGAAGGAAGCATGAAGTGATCCAAAATTTCTTGGTAAACGGGTGCAGTGACTTTGGTTTTCAAAAAACACAATGGACCAACACCAGCAGATGACATTGCACCCCAAATCATCACAGACTGTGGAAACTTAACACTGGACTTCAAGCAACTTGGGCTATGAGCTTCTCCACCCTTCCTCCAGACTCTAGGACCTTGGTTTCCAAATGAAATACAAAACTTGCTCTCATCTGAAAAGAGGACTTTGGAACACTGGGCAACAGTCCAGTTCTTCTTCTCCTTAGCCCAGGTAAGACGCCTCTGACGTTGTCTGTGGTTCAGGAGTGGCTTAACAAGAGGAATACGACAACTGTAGCCAAATTCCTTGACACGTCTGTGTGTGGTGGCTCTTGATGCCTTGACCCCAGCCTCAGTCCATTCCTTGTGAAGTTCACCCAAATACTTGAATCGATTTTGCTGGACAATCATAAGGCTGCAGTTCTCTCGGTTTGTTGTGCATCTTTTTCTTCAACACTTTTTCCTTCCACTCAACTTTCTGTTAACATGCTTGGATACAGCACTCTGTGAACAGCCAGCTTCTTTGGCAATGAATGTTTGTGGCTTACCCTCCTTGTGAAGGGTGTCAGTGATTGTCTTCTGGACAACTGTCAGATCAGCAGTCTTCCCCATGATTGTGTAGCCTAGTGAACCAAACTGAGAGACCATTTTGAAGGCTCAGGAAACCTTTGCAGGTGTTTTGAGTTGATTAGCTGATTGGCATGTCAAAATATTCTAATTTTTTGAGATAGTGAATTGGTGGGTTTTTGTTAAATGTGAGCCAAAATCATCACAATTAAAAGAACCAAAGACTTAAACTACTTCAGTCTGTGTGCATTGAATTTATTTAATACATGAGTTTCACAATTTGAGTTGAATTACTGAAATAAATGAACTTTTCCACGACATTCTAATTTATTGAGATGCACCTATAATGCTGCTGTGATGTAGCCATACTGACTTTGGGTTTAATTGTTTCATAATGGCATTATAGCAGGTAAAAGGTGTAAACATTCATTTAGAAATGATAAAGATAGACCACCTGTTGCATAGCAACATTGTTGGCAACAGCTATTTCCTTCAGGAGGACAAAGGGAGGCATTCCTCATTGGCCTCCTGCACTTACTTTGTCTTGTTTTGTGTGTTTCATCATGGCCAAAGTGTGAGCAAAAAGCAGTGAGAAAGAAGATTAGTGGGCGAACTCGGAAAATGCATTATTCAATATGCACAGGCAAGAAACCCACATGCAAACATCTCCATTCACTTCACATTAGGGGCGCTTAAGACAAATCATTAAGATGCAGGCAGGGAATCAACGGTACGCAACACGTCCCAGGACCAGCTGGGCCAGGGTGCATCATTGAAGGCTATGTTTCTGCCTGTGAAGTTTACACTTTGTAAATGAGCTTTAAGGTGAAGTGTGCATGCTGATGTTGATAGCTATGGATAGTTCCTCTATCCCTCCGTGCTGTGCATATATAAGAGAGAGGGAAGGAGGCACAAATAGTCTCCGAAATGGCAGGTAGATCCCTGGGGGACAAGAGAGACAGAGAGAACATTAGGACTAATTGGGCACTCAGGAGAAGAATGCATTATTGTGGCAGAGCTTTGAGAAAGGAAGAAGGGTGGATGCTATAATCAGAGCAAGCAAAGGACCTCTGTCATTCTGCCATGTAGCTGAAATGTCTAAATGAAACTCAATGGAGTGTTTTGTGTCAAAGATACATTATGGTTATTTTAGAGGATGTGTAGGTGAGAACATACAACTACAATCTCTTATAACTACCTTACCTTAATCCAACATGAAGTAATTAACTTATTGCAGTTAACCTTAAAAATTGTAATTAACTCCCATAATGGTTTATGAGTGAATTAAAAAAAAAGATTATTCAAGTAAACTATGAAAAAAGTTTTAACTCTTCTCCAAACATAGAGAAACTCTAAATCCACAGCAGACAGCTGTAAGATTTCCTCTACCAACCGTGTCACAAAGTTTAAACAAAGTAGGTTAGACCACAGTCAGACTTTCCTCCCTTAATGCATTTTTGTGTGTCCTCTGAGTCTGTGTTTTGTAAATTTTGCCAAAAGCATGTCACATTTTCCCTATTCCTAACAAGCCTCCAGCATATGAGTAACACCAGGGCCTTGTGGAGCTAAATCCTAAACCATGAATTAGGCTCACAAAATTTCAGCCAGCATTTTTCTCGTATTTTCACAGTAGTCATTTTCTAGCAGCTACAAGGTGTGCAGTGGAATTTAGCTGGAATTTCCCAGAACTACTTTAGAGGAGATTTTAACAGAGAGATATACAAGTCGAGGCATGCAAAATGTGTTCATACCAACAAATACATTTTACATTAAATTTGAGGTGATATAGCATGGTTTCTCCAATTACAATTTCACAACAATGAAAAAACACCTATATCATATACCAATTTTATATAAGGGGATAACTGAATAAGGACACTTATTTACATTTACATTTATGCATTTGGCAGATGCTTTTATCAAAAGTGACTTGCAGTGCATACAAAGTATACATTTTATCAGTTTGTGTGTACCCTGGGAATCTAACCCATGATCTTGGCATTGCTAGCACCATGCTCTACCAGTTGATCTACAAGAACCCCCACCAATTATAGAACAATTGCCTCAGTGACCAGTAAAACGAAATGAAAAGTGCTGCTCTGACACATGGAATTATGAAAATCTCATTATATTATTCCTGTGTAATCACGGCTTGTGACTAAGTGTCCTTTTTTTGTCTTTTCCAGGTGTGCCCCTGAACCGATCTTAAAACCCTACTCTAACTGTGCTAGGATGTAAGATCAATGGACTGAGACTGGAGAGACTTTTAAGAAACACTGCAGCCACACCACAAAAGAGACAGGATGATTTTGAAACACTTATGTGACTACTTCACAAGATTGGAAATGAAAGAACAAAGTGCACTTCATCTTTAAGCAACTTTATTTTGCTAAATTTAACAAACCCTGGGTTCTCCTATCACATAAACTTGAGAGATAAATGAGAGGCTTGTATTAAAAAACGGACTGAAGGGTCCAGCTCACACTGAATCTACATCAAATTAAATCAGTTTGATTATGAAAATGGGACACATTACAATGTTTCTTCTGCATATGCTTCTGCTGATTGGAGTTGCAAGCTCTCTGGTTATTCAATCCATGCCTTGGAGGGTACCCTGCCCTCTCCAGTGTGTCTGCCAAATCAAGCCTTGGTACTCTCCCCAATCTGTGTACAGAGAGGCTCCTACAGTAGACTGCAATGACCTGCTACTTATCCAGCTGCCCACTTCCCTCCCTCCAGAGACACACACCCTCCGGATGCAAAGTAACCTCATCAGTTCTGTGGACCAGAGTGAACTCCAGGGCCTTGTCAATCTGACAGAGTTGGATCTCTCACATAACAGCTTTACCAGTACTCGAAACCTGCGGATAACTGACATGCCAGATCTTCTCAGCCTACACATGGAGGAAAACCAGCTGAGACACCTTCCTGAAGCAGCGTTCTTTGGTCTTCCTAGCCTGCAGGAGTTGTACCTCAATCACAACAGGCTACGGAGCATCTCCCCAGGGGCCTTCAAGGGCCTGGATAAACTGTTAAGGCTTCATCTCAACTCTAACCGCCTGGTTGTAATCGACAGGCGTTGGTTCCATGCTTTGCCACAACTGGAAGTGCTCATGATTGGTGGAAACCCTGTGGACACTATCCAGGACCTAAATTTTAAACCGCTGGGCTCCTTGCGCAGTCTGGTCCTAGCAGGCATGGGCTTACGTGAGATCTCAGAGCGAGCGCTGGAGGGGCTTCAAAACCTGGAGAGCATCAGCTTTTATGATAACCACCTAATAAAAGTACCAAAAGAGGCATTGCAAAAACTACCAGGTCTTAAATTCCTCGACTTAAACAAGAACCCCATTCAGCTACTGCAGAGGGGAGACTTCAGAAATATGCTACATTTGAAGGAACTTGGCTTAAACAACATGGAGGAGCTGATCTCTATTGACCATTCTGCAATGGAAAACCTGCCTGAACTGACCAAACTGGAGATCACAAACAATCCTCGGCTGTCATTTATTCACCCTCAAGCCTTCCAAAAATTGTCAAGTATGGAAAGTCTAATGCTCAATAGTAATGCATTGAGTGCCCTGCATCAACAGACAGTCAGGTCACTGCCCAGCCTTCAAGAAATTAGCTTGCACAGCAATCCCATTCACTGTGACTGCCTGATCCGCTGGGTGGGAGCCGACAATGACAAGCCAGTTCGTTTCATTGAGCCTCAATCCACATTCTGCTCTGAGCCTCCTGAACTGAAAGCCAGGAGAGTTAAAGAAGTCTCATTCAGAGAGATGGCAGACAGCTGCCTGCCCTTGATTGCCCCAAGCACATTCCCCTCTTACATCGAAGTCAAACACGGAGACAACATAGCCTTGCACTGCCGAGCACTGGCAGAGCCGGTGCCAAGTATCTACTGGGTCAATCCTCAGGGCGTGACATTGACTCCATCCAGCAGCTTTGGGCGTTATCAGGTTCTAACAGAGGGCACGTTAGAGATTTCTGGAGTCACCGCCGAAGAAGCTGGCTTTTACACTTGTGTTGCACAGAACCTAGTGGGAGCTGACACTAGAAGCTTGACTCTACAGGTAGAGGGAGGTGGAAAGGTTCATGTGAGTAGCCAAAAGACAGAGGATAGCTTTGGAGTGCAGGATGTCAAAGAAAGGTATGCCCTATTGACCTGGCAAGCCAGCCGTAACGTCCCTGCTGCCCATCTCTCTTGGGTGACCAATGGCAGTCTAGAAAATCATCACAAGCACAGCACTCGAATTCTAGCTGGCACCAGGAGATTCAACCTAACCCGTCTCCAACCAGGGACTCACTACAAAGTTTGCCTTCATATGGGGCCAAATGACACCTCCTGTGTCCAGCTAAAGACCAAGGAGGTGTTTATGCCAGATCCATTTCCAGACCTGGCCCCAGCAGTCCTACTGGCGGTTTCAGCTCTGCTTCTTTTATTGGCAGCCAGAGCATGTCACGGGGGAGGCCCTTTTAGTTGGAAAGACCACATGCCAGAGTTTGAAAAGCCCCACACCACAATTCTCACCCAGGAGGCCAAGGCTTTCATGTTTCCTCCAATACCAGCAAAGGACCTGAATCAGCAGGACCCAGATCAAGCCCTATCAGACGGCAGAGGCAAATACCTCCAAAATACTTTGCTGGGGCAAGATGTTCGGGGGCAAACAAAAAGGGGATGCTGAGCAGAATAAAGTGTTCAAGAAGAATGTACAAAAATCTCCAGAGTACAATCTTTATAAAGCTACTCACTTTACCGCTCTGACAGTCAAAACTACTGATCTTCTGAAAAAAACACTACTAGAAATTTGTGGCAGATCTGCTGCACATAAAAAGTGATGAGTTTTAAGTATAGTGTAAAACATGAAAAAGAACAAAGAAAAAAATATTTGTATTTATTTTGTAATGAAGAAGATACAAGTACATATATGTATATTAAAAGCATTTGTTCATGTATTCACATATAGTATATCAGCAAAGGACACAAAAGCTGTGCTCCCAATCATAAATAACAGTTCATATACAGTCTGTTAATATGCACCCTTCCAATTTTATGAGTCTGTCACAACAGGCCAAGTGGTTTTTGAAAGATAAGAAGCACTTATATATTTTTAATACTGAAGAGACTGATCTGACACAGGAAAGCAGGAACGCAAACAGCAAAAAATCTCAGCAAAACATTCACGCCTATTAATGTTGAACTTAATAAGACCTCTTCTGAAGAGGACAGAGTCTTAAATGTTGTGAAACTAATGTTGTATGTACTCTCTTTAATAATGTGTTGTTCTCTTGAGCCCCAGAGATCACTCCAAAGTTATAGCAATCTAAGCAAACGGCAAAGTTTTTTAGTAAAACCTAAAGAGAAAAAACTTTTTTTTTTCCAGAAATGGATTGATCTCTATATCTGACAGGGGCTATAAACCTATGACCCACTCTGCTCAGTGTAGGATGTTTGTCTATTTCGGTCCCCTCGATCCTGAAAAATCACAGACCCGTACAAAGGAAAACAACCCCAAGTGAACAGATGTTCCAGTGTTGATGGACATACAGACAAGACGTGTCTGCTTCTTTGTTTAACCTGTCAAGAAGAAGAGAGAGTTCATGGAGAAATCATGTGGAGCAGCCCCTTGATGCTCTTTGGGGCGCTGGCTCTAGCCTCCATCTCTACCAACAGAAGGCAAACATATGATGACATTCGCTTCTACATGCACACTATGTTTTGCACAAAGCAAGCATGTTTGAGATTCCATCTCTTGCAGTACTGATGGAAATGACTGGTCCAGACAGACCACTAATAGGACACGTTCAAGGAAAGATAGTGTTATTCTTTGTGTAAAAAAAAAAAAAAAAAAAAAAAAGAAACATTTTTTTTTCAAAATGGGCTTTTTCTTAAACAGTTTGTTGGGTGACTTCAATGTACAAAGCTCTGACTATTGGACAGCTACATTAATGAGAGACATACCCAGTGAAGTAGGGGTCAGAGGGCACAAACATGCCACTCTTTTGTCCGTGAGGGAAAGACAGCAGCATTGGGGACTGTGAACTGTTCTCTTACATTTCTCAAATATGTGGAAGTCCATTATTTAAAAGTCTGTCACTTTATGGAAACTTTGGTTTGATTCTTTTTTTTTTTTTTTTTTGTCACCACAAATATTGATGTGACGTTTTGTTTCAGTGACATACTCGCTCGCTCTCTCTCTCTATCCATCTATCTAACTTGACTGTCTTGTCCTTTCAAATGTATTTCCTTTAGTTAAATTTCATTTGTTGATCATTGGTCTTTTCCCACCTCAAACACTGTACATAAATCAATCTGACTTTCCTATTCAACATACCATTTTCTGAAATAATTTAGATTACTTTGTGTTAAATTCTATTTTGAGCTATTATTAAAACATTTTGGACTGATTTCAATGTTTGGTCAATTGCAGGACACTGATTGAGACATCATATATCACCCTCATTTCATCTACACTAAAATTCAAGCTTATTCATGATCAGGGCCTTGGGTTGCTTTTTCCTGCTATTATGTTTCATGGAGCCCATTTTCCATGGGTGCACAATGGGCATAATTTCACAGAACTGCCTTAGAGGAAATTGGAGCAACATTTCCTCCAATTATAATGAGAACAAACGGTCATTCATTCCCTTGAAAATGGAATTACCAAAGCAAGGAGTTACTCCAGTTTCTGGATACTTGCAAAACAGCCCTTGGCTTCTTAAAGTCTTTGAGTGAAGAGCCTCAGGTTGTGATGCTCTGCCTCTCAGCAGCAGATGGTCCAAAATTAAAAGTACCTGTCCTAAAACTATTTAAGAAAAGTTGTAAAAAAATAAATAAATAAAAAAAAAGTAGCTCTTTTAAAAGTACTCAAGAGTAGTGAGTTGCAAATACTATGCCCCCTTTTAATAAACACTGTAATTTTTAAAATGTAGCATATATCCTGTAACTCGCATTCCCTTTTATGGCTGTTTGTCAGAAAGAATGAAAATAGAGGTATCCTCTAACAGTTTTATTTTTGACTGCCCAATTTTAAAATACAAAGGCCCTTTTTGCACATCTGTCCTTGAAGCTCTTTCTTTTCAATATGTATTCATTAAATTGCTTTAATTTTGATGGATGTGTGCTGATGCAGGCAGTCATAGCGAGCTAACGCTAATTATGTTGCAGTTCCATAATATAGATAGCGAACATCGCCTATCTAACACAGCAGCCCAAAATTATCAGGAATACACTGCCTGGCCAAAAAAAAAAAAAAAGTTGCCATTTGGATTTAAATAAGCAGATACTTAAGAGCCTATGATTGGATCATTTTTGCAGTGATTAATATGTTTCAGCTGGCAACAATTCTTTTAACCCTAACTGACGAAGTGTGTAGCTTCTCATTTCTTAAACAACCATGTAGGAAGATGTATCCCGTGGTCATGGAAAAGATGTTACTGTGTTTCAGGAGCAAAGTACTGGCCTGCA
This sequence comes from Myxocyprinus asiaticus, assembly GCF_019703515.2. NCBI lineage: Eukaryota > Metazoa > Chordata > Actinopteri > Cypriniformes > Catostomidae > Myxocyprinus > Myxocyprinus asiaticus. The sequence continues at coordinate 10,362,202 of NC_059378.1, read as the reverse complement.
TCAAGCAAAGAAAACAACTAAGGAGATCGCTGAAATTACTGGAATCATGTTAAGAACTGTCCAACGCATTATTAAAATCTTGAATTATCATGATTGGAGATCACTAAAATCCTTGGTCACATCGAAAAAAAAAAAAAAAAGACAGTAGAACTCACGGCAATGTTTAATAATGAAAGTAAGAGCCTTTCCACATGCACAATGTGATGAGAATTTACAGGATTTGGACTAATCAGCTGTGTGGCCACAAGAAAGCCACTTGTTAGTGAGGCTAATCGGAAAAAAACGACTTCAGTTTGCTAGGGAGTATAAAGATTGGACTGTGGAGCAATGGAAAAAGGTTATGTGGTCTAATAAGTCCAAATTTACCGTATCCCAAAGCAATTGGCGCATCAGGGTAAGAAGGGAAGCGCATGAAGCGATGCACCCGTCATGCATAGTGCCCACTGTACAAGCCTCTGGAGGCAGTGTTATGATCTTCAATTGGTCAGGTCTAGGCTCAACAACATTATGCGGCAATAAAAAGAAGTCAGCTGACTACCTGAATGTACTGAATGACCAGGTTATCCCATCAATGGATTTTTTCTTCCCTGACTGCACAGGCATCTTCCAGGATGACAATGCCAAGACTCCTTAGGCTCAAATTGTGAAAGAGTGGTTCAGGGAGCATGAGGAATCATTTTCACACATGAGTTGGCCACCCCAGAGTCCTGACCTTAACCCCATCGAAAGTCTTTGGGATGTGCAGGAGAAGACTTTACGGAGTGGTTTGACTCTCCCGTCATCAATATAAGATCTCGGGCAAAAATTAAAGCAACTCTGGACAGAAACAAAGGTTGCTGCATAAGGTTGTCGAAACAATGCCATGACTAACATGCACAATAATCAAAGGTCCAACGAAATATGCAACTTTTTTTTTGGCCAGGCAGTGTTGCTAAATCACAGACTACATTATAGATACACAATCTAGAAAGCAGAAATCTGAAGTTTACCTCGATATGTTTCTTAAAAAGTACAGAGGTAGAATTCTAGAGGTAGAATTTTTGAGTGCTGACATCTCGACTGGCTCAGACAAGGAAAGCTGACATGATACGATCACACAATTACCCTTCTTCATCTTCATTGCGAAAAGTTAGGTGCGGGCATCCAGGCGTTTACTGCTGCATGAGGCATCCTTCACATTATCCCCCAACTCCTCCATGATTAATAGCAGTTGGCGCCAGGTCAATAGAGTGCAACAGTGCCACCCACTTTTTCAGCAGCCGTCTGGGTTCCAGAAGTATTTTTCCCATTCATTTTTTCCAAAGGTTTTTTTTTAATAAAATCCTTAATAAAAGGGTTCTAAGCCATGACCCTAACCAACCAGCTCTGAGGTGAATAACAACATTAAAAAACTTTGATTTGATGCAAAAAAGTATTTGAAATTCAGACAAAACGACAAAGGTACAAGACTGTATACTTACCGTCTTTTACAAGTGCACGAACTACAATCCCATGAAGCATTGCGAATTACGTAATTTAAAGGTGCACTCAGTAATTTTTTCCTCATTAAAAAAGTTTAACTCCTGAAGACATGAATTGTAAAAATTTTGCAATATATGTAGGAAATCATGACCACTCACATTAACATGAGGACAATATTATATATATATATATATATATATATATATATATATATACACACATACATACACACACACAAATATATATTTAGTTTGAGGGTGAAGGGAAACCATCTCAATTGCATCATTCACAATGCATCATGGAAGTGGGCAGTCGCTGCTAGACTTGTTTGGTGGGCTTTGTTTGTCGCAGTTCTCTGATTGGTGGATCTTTCTTTGCTAGACCATGGGTAGTGTAGTTTTTCACCAGGAATTCTGATATTAAATGATTTTTAAACAATGAAGTTGAAATAACATGGACTGATGGCTTCATCAAAGGCATATTCCATTTATTAACAACCTTAGAACTCATGTCTGTCTTCAAAAATTATCATCAAAAATCAATGGGATTTTTTGTATAGGAACAGTACAGAAACATTATTTCAGCACAAAAACTAAAATAAGATGTATTGTACATAGAGATTATAGCACATGCTAATTTGTATCTCAGGTCCCTAGATAGGCTTTTTTCATTAAAAACTACATAAAACAATATAAACTAACTGTATAAAAATGTATAATAAATAAATACTAAGGTTGCTCCCAACCCTGGTGACATATAGCATAAAAGATTAGACCAAAAATTCATTGAGAATTTAAAAATGAGTACAGTTCTGATTTCTTTTAAACCAGAGCTTAACCAATATTCTGAAAGATGTTATCTTTTATTGATTTTATTTCAGATGGTAACATGTTCCAGAGTTAGGAACCCTTCACAGAAAAAGCCCTTTTCCCCTGAGTTGTTCTGCGATAATCAACCCTACAGTTACCATTTGCTGTGCTCCTTGATATTCTACTACTATCCCGGAACCAGACTGTTGCACTATATTGCTGCCGTTAAAGTTTTCTTTGCATGATTTGATTTGACGGGAGTCACAAGACTAATTATTCTCTCCATAGCCAATCAAATCGATGGATAAAAAATACAAAAATCAGGACAGGGATGTAGCGAATAAAGGAGGGGGGAAAATAGCAAAGTAGTAACAGCACTAAAAATGTACTCAAATATACCATTTTTAAACTACTTGATAAATTACAATTCCTGAAAAAACTACTTAAATACAGTAATGAGAAAATGTTTAATTAGTTAGCTACTTTACACCCCTGTACGCATGGCTGTTTATGTTTTGATGTCAAAATCAGAGGATAATCCGATGATGTCAAATCTCATGTAAATGCCGTTTTTTTTTCTTTTTTTTTTTTCTGAATTAGCTGATTTTTAATCAGTTAACGTATTGTTCTGCATGTTTCCCACTCATTGATGGAAAATAAATGCCCCATCAAGGACACAACTGTCTAATAATTGGCCACTCTGCATTAAATCTCCAAAGTCAAGTGGCAATCCTGTATGCATTGACAAATCCAAATGTTTGGATATCAAGATCTGCAGGTTAAGTAATCATAAAAATAAAGCAGCATCAAAACAACCAGACAATGTCTAGAAACAGTAGTCCATTAATACCCTCAAAGCATTCCTCAAAGTATTCGTCCCCTTGAATTTTCACATTCTGTACCTATACGCCTTTGAATAATTACACACTGAAATAATCACTTCAGAACATATATTTTTATTTAAATGACATCATCTAATTCTTCTTTACAAATGCGTTCCCCCACAGTAAATACTGTACATAGTCCTTTAGCAGCACTAATTCGCATACCATAGTAATGCTGCTAGATGGTAAAAAATATGACACATACTCAACGCTTGTATGTGAACATGCTTTTAACTATACAAGCTTGATTTCGAGCATTTTCAAGCACCACATATGGTTTAAGAGCACATTTACTAACACAGTAACACAGGAATGCACATTAAAGGAATAGTTTACAAAAAATGTACTCACCCTCATGTTGTTTCAAACCTGTGTGACTTTCTTATGCGAAATATAAAAGGAAAAATTTGCTTTAAAGCAAAAAAAGGATAAAAACGTTCATAAAAGTAGCATCATAATCCAAGTCTTCTGAAGACATACAATGTGTTTTGGTGCGAAACCTGAAATTCAAGTATTTTTTCAGTATTTGTTTTTACATGTTCATGAGCCCTATGAGAGAAGTTTGTTCACAGTGGCACAGTGTTCACTGCATTATTTGCAGCGCTAAAGTTTTTGCATGAACACGCATGTTCTCGAAAGTCATACTGATATGGAATGAAATGGGGGTTAGTAAATTATGACAGACTTTAAATTTTTAGTTGAACTTTTCCATTAAGTATGTACAAAGAAACTGCATGTTTGCAATGTTTTGGCATAAAGTATGTTTCTGGCCTAAGTGTGCGTCATGTATTTATTTTGATTTCTGCCAGATAATTTAACACCTCACGCAACTTAAAACAATGGGGTTACTATGGGAGTGTGACTAAAGCTCAGGACTGATAACTGGACTGTTGCACACATCATTTACCTGTTTAGGGTAATACAAATCAGGCCTTGTCAATCTCTACTAGATGTCAAGTCATGTCAAGTCTTTTATTTTTTTTTTTTTTGTATAGTGCTTTTCACAACACACATCATTTCAAAGCAGCTTTACAGGAAATCATGCATTTAAAAACAAAACAAAATGAAACTAATATCTATAATGTCTTACAGTGATCATTGTGTAGTTTGATTAAAAATTATAAAATGTGTATAGAAATGAAATTATTGCATTATTATATAGTATACAGTAAAAAATACACCCTAACCTAAACCTTATTCAACCTTTTGAGACCAGACCAGCAGGAATTTGCACACGTTCAATATCCTGTTGCTCTATCTTTCCTTTACTTTAAAGTGTTCCCAATTTCAAAGCCAGGAAGCATCTTTGTGGAACGATAATAGAAAAATTGATTGTGAAATCTATTTAGTGTGGCTATCGATTTCCCCATAAGGGGAGGGAGGCAGCGCATGCGAGTAAGATAATGGAATATGGAACGGGGGAGCAAGAGCACAAAAATGGGAAGTGACACTGGTTAATGGAGTAGAACTGGGCTGTTTTAGAGAGGTGGAGGCATGAGAGTGCATGTATGTCTGTGTGGAAAATCTCCATGTCTGCATTGACACCCAATATTCAGCTTAGTGTTTGCCCTTATTGATATAAAAGGGATAGTTCTCACAAAAATAAAAATTCAGGCATCAGTTACTCACCCTCATGTCATTCCAAACCTGTATAAGTTTCTTCTGTGGAACAAAAATAATAATAAAAAAAAGAGATGTTAGGCAATATCTGTCACCACTAACTTTCATTGTGTCTTTTATTTACAATAAAAGTGAATCTATGTAAGAAAGTCAACATGAGTGTGAGTAAATGGTGACTGAATTTATAATTTTTGGGTGAACTATCCCTTTAAAACTGTCCTAAGTTTCCTATATTATTGCATGGGGGTGCTTAGCCTAGATAAAGAACAAGACTCCAAACAGCACACACAGAATCTGTCTGTACAAAGACCAGAGGTAAAACAATGTATTAACGATGGATCCCTTTTGCCTGCCTGCAGCAGCCCTGTTGTACATCAAGTCCTCTTACAACTCAACGTTTCGCATGATTGGATAGCCATGGATTCTGTCAATTACTTAAATAGGAAGGGTAGGAGAGTTGGTTTGGAAGAAAGGCACAAAGCAGTGAACACCGAACAATATTGCCTAAACAATAAAAGGCTAAACAGCACTGAACACAACACAGTTAAAGATGTTCCACCAAATTCACTCAGAAGGAAATGCAAATAACTAAATTTAATTTGTCTGGCAATAATAATAAAAAAAAAAAAAAATGAAAACAAGATGTCATTCCTCCTAGAAGTGTGGCTCATTTTGGTATATGATTCATTGTACATGCAGAACTAAGCTGTGCCATTAGCAGCCAATGCATCAAGCTATTTCAGGATTCCTAATAAGTATTTATCATTTGGGTATGAGTCTTGTTAAAAGAAATTCAGTTTTCCATCAGTAGTTTATTTTCTTGTCCTTGCATGTCCTTGCATACATGAAAGCAATGGATGAATATTTGAACTTGGCCAGACCAAAAATATGCATTACTTCCATGCATTGGCAATACCGATTTTTCAATCGCCACATCTTAGTCATACATTGTAAACAACATTGGAAAAATAGCCAAACTAAAAAAGAAAAACAAAGTGCTCAACATGTCAGCCAGATGCCTGCATAAATAAGACAGAGAACTAAAACTGCCAGAGTAAATACCCAGCCTGAGCATGCAAATGACAGGAAGAATGAATAACTCATTTAAAGACAGAAAAATGGGGGAAAACACCCTCTTGTAAGAATTCTTTGGGCATGGGATCATTCAAAAAACGAACATCTCAAACTAAAGCTCGAGGCTCTGAGGGCATCTAAACGTGCGTTTACTAATGATATGGCAGGGGACATTGAGCTGTGTAGTATTTATGTGTCAGAACTGAACCTCTTACCAACTAGTTACTGTCAGTTTAACAGATGAAACCACATGGTAGGCCCATTAAGGTAAAGACCTGAAATGGTGAGAGATTAGAGCTGCGATTAGAGGAAGAACCCAATTATCCCTCAGCATGGAGTCTGACCCCTAAAGACACTTCCATTATTGATTTCCAATTACATCACTGCATCTTCCATTGGACATGCCAGACAGAAACAAGCAGAATGTCATGAAGAGTTCATGCATTCACACATCCTTCACAGACACATTAAGAACATGACCAACGACATGTCTAAAGTCACAAAATATTTATCATTTTATGTTTATTAATACACAATTTAAAAGGAAATTTATGAACACTGGTTACTAAAATGCTCTAATATATTTTCTCATCTCAATGACCAACTTAAAAATAAATAAATTACTCTTTAAAAACTGAAGGCTATCACTGTCCTTGTGGTAGAAAAAGGAGGAAGCATCCAGTGGGGTTAAAAAAAAAAAAAAAAAAAAAAACCTTGAGATGTAAGATACTACTATAGCTAATAATAATGCAGACTGTTAGAATTTGTTCAAAAGAAGTTGAATACACACTCACTGAGCACGTTATTAGGAACACTATACTAATACTGGGTAGGGCCTCGCTTTGCTCTAAAAACAGCCTCGATTTTTTTAGTTATGGATTTCACAAGATGTTGGAAACATTCCTTTGAGATTCTGGTCATTGCTGACATGATTGCATTACACAATTTCTGCAGATTTGTCAGCTGCACATTCATGCTGTGAATCACCCATTCTACCACATCCCAAAGGTGTTCTATTGGATTCAGATCTGGTGACTGGAAAGGCCACTGAAGAACAGTGTCATGTTCATGCAGGGCCGTAGCTAATGGGGTGAAGGGTGGTAATGATTCTAGGGGCCCACAACAACTTTTAAACTATTTTTTTAAATGAAAAGGGCCCAGACCAATATACTGTCAGGGGGCCCAGAATTCATGACACCAGTTTGAAATGACTTTTGCTTTGTGACATGGTGCATTATCATGCTGAAGTAGACATTAGAAGATGGGTAAATTGTGGCCATGAAGGGATTCACATGGTCAGCAACAATACTCAAAAAGACTGTGGCATTCAAATGATGATTGATTAACAGGCCCAAAGTGTGGCAAGAAAACATTGCCCACACCATTACACCACCAACCTAGGCTGTTTCCCCAAAGCATTGCAAGCTTAAGTTGATCATAGAGACCATTGGCGCCAAAGGTTTCTACGATCTACGTAGGCTTTCGATGCTTTTGGGAAATGCTGCCCTGGACTGTTGAGACAAAGCAGGTTAGGTCCATGGATTCATGCTGTAGGTGCCAAATTCTGACCGTACCATATGTGTGCCTCAGCAGAAATCGAGATTCATCAAACCCGAATACTTTTTTCCTGTCTTCAACTGTCCAGTTTTGATGAGCCTGTGCCAACTGCACCCTCAGCTTTCTATTCTTGGTTGAAGTGGAACCCGACGTGGTCTTCTGCTGTTGTAGCCCATCAAGGTTCGACGTGTTGTGCATTCTGAGACGCTATTCTGCTCACTACAGTTGAACAGAGTGGTTATCAGAGTTACCGTAGCCTTTCTGTCAGCTCGAACCAGTCTGGCTATTCTGCGTTGTCCTCTCTCGTCAACAAGGTGTTTCCATCCACAGAACTGCCGCTCACTGGATGTTTTTTTGTTTTCTGAGTAAACTACTGAGACTGTTGTGCGTGAAAATCTCAAGAGATCAGCAGTTACACAAATACTTAAACGAGCCCATCTGGCACCAACAATCATGACACGGTCAAAATCACTGAGATCACATTTTTCCCCATTCTGATGGTTGATGTGAACATTAACTGAAGCTCCTGACCCATATCTACATGATTTTATGCACTGCACAGCTGTGACAAGATTGGCTGATTGGATAATCGCATTAATATGTAGGTGTACAGATGTACCTAATAAAGTGCTCTGTGACTCAGCAAAACACTGAAATTTACATTGTACAAGTTATTTTAGTGGTCAATTTGTACTGCAAAAAGACTGCTCATTACCTGAGACAACTTGAGCTTGCAAGTCAAAATGAAAAACAGCACATTTCTTTATTATCAGTTATTTATTTAAAAAAAACAACCAAAATAATTACTGCTCGGATAGAACCTAACCATAAATCTGGATTGGATAAAACAAAAACAGAAAACTAACAAATAAACATCACATAATTGCATTGACATAGGATGAATTTTAGATTCCATCCTATGAGGCATAATGGCAGTGAAATAGCAGTGTTTGTACCACACAACATAGTGCAGGTAAATTCAGATGGACTAATCCCGTACTCACATCCCCAATTGGTACATTACACAGTGTTGACTAGAAATAAGCATTATTTTAGCAAAACAGAAAACTGTACCAAGTATTTACTGCATGTGGAATATTAAAAAGCTCCATCACCCTCTGGTGGCCGAGGACATTATTAAACAGAATTCACAACAGAAACTAATCAAACCACCTTGGTACTGGAAACCTAAAACAGGACTAATAGAAGATGGTACCCCTAAAAACCCACATAAGCTCACAAATTACTTTAAACAGAAGTGCTCCAGTAAATTTCAGTTAACAACACTGCCAAAATACAGATGACCTTTTAAAATATTTAAACAAACAAAAAATGCATGGCAGACGAAAGCACTTTTTTTGGTTTTTCATAAATGTCATGTCACCTGGCAGCACCATGCAGAACATCTGAATATTAAGACCAAAGAATCCATTCATGCATGTAGCATAATGTTTCATAAACTTCAATAAACAGGCACAAGTGAATGTGGGAAAGGGGGAAACTGAAAAAGAAAAGGCACAGATGGAGAAGCAGAGCAGGGCTGAAGAAATCAAATAGCCCTCAATAACATATCAGATTTATTCAGGTACAGCAAGGCTTAAGATCAATAAAACAAATAGAACAAGGAACTGCAGCTTCTTAAGCAACAAAGAGTTAGGAAGCAAGAACCATGGTTTCAACACACCAGACTACAACTAAGCTTTTCTCCACAAAGAGCTGTAGCTCCTGCACTTTACCAAAGATGTTTTAATACTTTTTAATACAAAGATCTGTAATACAACTGGTTCTTCTTACCATGCAACTGTTGACTGGTCATACCATCAGAATGTCACATCCGAAAATTCAAGTTTATAAATAAATAAATATTCACGTACATCTGTTTTAAGCACCTGTTCCCAGTATCCTCCACCAGGTCAATTAAACAACACTTTGCAGTGCTGCCTAGGGCTTTAGTCTTTAAGTGCCTGAAATTTGGAGGGGGAAAAACTATATTATATTTTTTTTCTTTTACACTAAAAATTGCTCAAGTACATTGAAAGGGCTTTTAGACACAAGCTATAACAGCCTGTCTGGACTGTACAAGGTACTAAAGGCTAGGATTTGAATAGTGTTGATGCAGGCACATCTATGAAAACCATGACTTTCTTTTGCATCTATTATGATTTCTTTTACCTTCATACCTTCCCATTTGTCAGGCAGTAGCATGTCATGTGGGCTAAGAGGTTGGAAACAGATCACTTTCGTAAGCCAAGTTACACTAACAAAACAACGGCGAACCATCAATATGAGGTCAGTTTCTGTTTCACACAGATATAGGTTAAATTACATTCTGTACATAATGTATACTTGTTTTATACTTGCTTTGTACTATACAATATAAATTGTTACAGATGCAGTGTAGTATATTTTCATTTTAGCCCAGCAAAAGTCCTTCAGCATGTACAGGGAGATTTAAAAAAAAGTGAGTGTGTGTGTAGTACATGCGTTCCTTTAATTTGTTCCCCATTTCGGTCATGCTATGAAAGTCTTGATGACCTTCTGTATAACCTGGCCACAGCCCGGGCACGGCGCATGAAATTTGTGCAGCTTGCGGGCACAGGGGAAGCAGGTGATCAAGTGAGCCGTGCGGCCATGGATGATGTTGCCATTTCGCGGCCGCACTCGGCACAGCTTGCAGGGCTCCAGCATCGCCTCCGGTTGGCATTCCATCTCCATGTCAAGTGTGTCCTGGCTGTCACCCTCTGAGCTCTCTTGAGAGTGTTGGTGAAGCTGGGAAGGACCCTTTCCTTTAGACAAGAAAGAGGACGAAGGGGGGATGTTTCGAGAGACATGGTGTGACGGGAGGACGACTGGGTCAGACACAGTCCTGAGGCAATCAGGCATGTCGATTCCATCATCCTCCTCCTTATCATCATATCTCTGAGGATGTGAACTGCAAGCAGGGATGTCAGGCACCGAGAGTCTGGTACAGTCCTTGTACCAGTCTTTTCGCAGAGCCCAGCAGCGCATGCAGTACCGTTGAAGCGGGGTGTTGAATTTACGGCACTCAGAACATTGCCATGCATCCTGCCAGAAGAGGAGGGTGTTCATTTGGATAAGATGCAACATTCATTCAGACAAAATGGATGCAAAATCAAAGATTTTATAAGAATTAATCAGATGTAGATACAACTATGCGTTTTTACAGTAAACTCTTTACAGTAAAATGTTCATCTCGGAATACATAAGTCAAGCATATGAGGTATCGTTTGAAAGCTTATTATCTGAACTTTTCAAAGATAACCTTCTGCATTTGTGTTACATAAAATAACAAAATAAGGCCTGAAAACATTCACGTCGCAAATCAGCACCAATTAAAGGTCATGTGGTAGAACTATTAAAATTAGTTTATTGTTGCCCTAATACCACAGGTTGAAAGACTTTCAAAAGAATCACAAAGTGAAATATGATATCTGTAAGACATCAAATACAAACGTCTCTTTTATGAGCCGATCACAGCTGCTGTAACCACGAAAGAGCCAAAAATTTTATATCTGCTTTTACCTTAGGCTGTTTTCTAAAAAAAAACAATTCTCACTTTGCTTGTGTAATTAATCAAATATTATATCTTAGATGTCCAGAACAAAGCAGAAAATTATAGAGGAAAAATTATTTTGCTGCCATCTAGTGGAATAAAATCAGACTTTTTGGAGCTGGAGTGAACAGAACCAGAATTACATGCTTACAAATTAAATTTTTTTTTGGCATCTTTTTTTATTTATGGGGGTTTCTGAAAAAAATCAGACCAATTTTGGCAATTAGTCACAGTATATGTAAATAGAGAGCTTTTAAACTTGTGTGAAAAATTGCACGCAGCAGCCCAAAAATGCCCCAGAGTTGAAGAGGTTAAGTAGAGAGTAAAGAGGCTAGACCAGGGGTTTTCGAAGTCTTAAACACACTATGGGAGATTTCATAGAGCAGCACATACATGAGCGAACGTTCAGCTTTGTGCGAGAACGAAGGAAATCCGCATACGAGCGGAGAGATTAGTGCTCGCGCAACCGGTCCATGGATGCGCTCTTGCATGAGCAATAAAGCAATTAAGCTGGACTATGGTCCATTAAGCTATTAATTTTAATTTATCTTGACTTTTTTTTTCTTCTATTTATGTATCTTGATTTTACTTGAATTTTTCATAAACTTTTGCACCTCCCCTTACAAGCTCTGGCGCCCCCCCTGGGGAGGCACGGCTCCCAGTTTGAAAACCTTGGGGCAAGACAGATTAACCGGAAGGTTAATGATAGGTGTTGATAATTGTATGTCTCATTTGCTATAAATAAATGTTATTTTATATATAGCATTTAGATATCAGTATCGACAATTTTGAAAACACACAATGGTTGACCATTAGTAAAGAGCAGCAAGAGCGACACTTCTCTACCTGTGTGGAGATCTCCGTATCAGTGTCATCACTCAAACACTGAGAGTCCTCATCCTGTTCTTCTTGCATCTAAGAGTTGGCAAGAGCAAAATTAATTATTTAACATGCAGCTGGTTTCTATAATTTTATCATCTTCAAAAAATACAGACAGTAAAGAAAGAAAAAGTTACCTTTCTGTCCTCTTTACTGTCTTTACCAGTCTCCTCTTCTTCATGTGGGGACTCTGCATCACTGCCCTGCTCCAAAACAGCCTCCTTCATCTCCACGCTCACCTGCTCACTCTCCGCCTCATTCAGGAACCACAGATCATCTGTGGTGTCAGACACGATAGCGGTGTCCTCGTCCTGTCCAGGAGAGAGCTGTTCCCTCAGTCTAGTTGTGTGACTGTCTCACTGCACTGACTTATAACTTATGCTTTTTCCCATTGATACAGTTTTTAAGATGGATAAGAACGTTTTTAATAACCTTTTGAGAACTTTTGGGAAGTTTTCGAGGCTATATCAGTCCACCCAGGATTTTGTGCTCTTGTAATTGCAAAAATAAAATGCAAATTCAACCACTCTCCACATTATTTGCAGTAGCTTTCAATTTTTTATAATTGACCCTTTGATAAGCTCCGCCCTAAAAGCGTTTCTGATCAATCCTATCTTAGCAACTCTTGCCTTCCGCCATTTCTCTGACAAGCGCTTGCTTTTTTCCCCAATGAGAGTCTACTGGAGTAATGTGTGTTTCAGTAGTTTTATGTGAAATGTTGTAAAAAAATTATACAAAAAAATTAAAAAATGTTGCTGCTGGGTCACCTGTAATAGTGACACGAGGCAAGCAGAGGTGACACATGCAGCGTTTTTCTTTGAAAAAAAAAAAAAAATCTTAAACCTCTTACACTCGGCGCAGTACCCGAGAGGCGGCGCTGATCGTGAAAAAATATACACTACCGGTCAAAAGTTTTGAAACACTTGACTGAAATGTTTCTCATGATCTTTTCTCTTTTGATCTGAAGGCGTATGCTTAAATGTTTGAAATTAGTTTTGCACACAAAAAAATAATTGTGCCACCATATTAATTTATTTCATTATAAAACTAAAATTTTATAAAAAAAAAGTTTTTGAAATTGATGACTTGGACCAAATAATAAAGAAAAGCAGCCAATAAGTGCCCAACATAGATGGGAACTCCTTCAATACTGTTTAAAAAGCATCCCAGGATGATACCTCAAGAAGTTGGTTGAGAAAATGTCAAGAGTACATTTCTGCAAATTCTAGGCAAAGGGTGACTACTTTGAAGAGGCTAAAATATAACACAGTTTTGATTTATTTTGGATTTTGTTTAGTCACAACTTAATTCCCATAGTTCCATTTATGTTATTCCATAGTTTTGATGACTTTAAGTGTTTCAAACTTCTGACCGGTAGTGTATATATTACGGTATTACTCAACCACTTGCTTGATCTGCACAAAACAGGAGTAATTTTAAAGCTTGGACTCTTATCTTTACATTGACTATAGTTGATCTGACCAATTCTCAAATACTGCTTTTAAATTTGCAGACAAAGTAGAACTGTTCCATTTTCATCATTCGCAAATTTGCGATCACAACAACCATATTTAGAATCAGTAAAAAGATCAAAAGATCACACAGCAATGTGTCATATCTTTGGAAAGGATAAATAAGATAAAGTATATTCAAAGTAGGGATGCTGCAGTGTGAGTTTGACGGTTAGATTACCATCTGAAAAGAAAAAAAAAACCGCGGTTAACCGGTTTTACAATTATTTACACATTTGCTTATTCAACAGCACTGATGCAAAAAAATAAAAATAATCACATAATTGTCTAAACGTCTAAGTGGACGTATTTCTGGGGGTTATGTGGATGCTAAGGGAAGCCCTATAATAAGAAAACTGATAAACACACAAAAAAGAAATAAAATAAAAATAAGTAATAAGAGACGCTCCAATCTAGGGCACAACACTGCTTATGCGCATCCCGAGCTCAGTGATTGCTAATGTAACCAGAGTGCTTCAAAAGTGCATAAATGTAAGATTATTGGGGGTGTGCTACATGTAGTTCATGGCATTAAACTGTTTTTTCTTCTGCATCAGATTATTAAAGCAATCCGTTGTCTGTCAGACACCCCAACATAAAGAATCGGCAACAGACTCTAAATACTGTCCACAATACCTTATAAATAAACCTTTGGACTATGAATAATAACGGGAACATTGTTTACAGCTGGCATTTTAAAGTCTGAGCATGACTAAAATTGACATTTATTGTTGAATGCTGTGAATCTGTACAGAAGCAATGCTTTAAATAATGAGGGCGATTTAAGACCCAACTTTTCAAGTTTACTTGCTGATAGTAACTACACACAAATGCACACTTAAATATTACAAAAAGTGGCATCTTTAATTCATCACTTTAAAATCACCACAAAATTCTAGGACTCCTGTCTGCATAATTTACATCAGTCATCTTCAGTCAGTCATTTAAATGCTGCCAAACTTTTTTGATGGATATGAGTCTGGTATATCGAATTCCTCTTTTATATTTTGGAATTTGTGTATTTAAGCTTCAGTTTCACCTGAATTGAAAGCTCACTTTCAGTTCACGTCACCTGGCCATTAAAGCACCACACGGCCACCGTCCATAACCATAGCAACAGCTCCAGTACACATATATGCACAAGAGTTTTCCCTTTTAGGCATACAAAATCTTACGAAAAACTCTTATATTATATATTTATACATTTATATCTAATATTTTTGCCACGTGTAAATAAAGCATTTCACGGTTTTTAACTGTGGATTCTAAATTCTTAGTTAAATTAACCGTATAATCGCGTCATCCCTAATTCAATGCATAACTCTTAAATACAGTTGTGCTCGAAAGTTTGCATACCCATGGAGAATTGGTAATATATGTACCATTTTTAAAGAAAACATGAGTGAGCAGGCAAAACACATTTCTTTTATTTCTTATGGGATTCATATTCAACTGTAGGTTATAACAGAATGGCACAATCATAAAACAAAACATGGCAACAAAGTGGGACCCATCATTCAGGCACATGGTTTCTCTTACCACTGTTACGCTGATGACATGCAACTCTACTTGTCTTTCCAGCCCAATGACACCACAGTGACTGCTCGAATTTCTTCTTGCCTGGCGGACATCTCGGCCTGGATGAAGGAGCACTACCTGCAACTCAACCCAGCCAAGACTGAACTCCTTGTCTTTCCAGCCAATCCTGCTGTTGAACACAACATCACCGCGCAGCTGGATGCAACTACAGTAACACCTTCCAAATCGGTCAGAAATCTAGGGGTAACCATCGACAACAGACTAAATTTCACAGACCACATCTCAAAGTCTGCAAGATCATGTAGATTTACACTCTACAATATCAGGAAGATAAGACCCTTCCTCTCTGAACATGCCACACAACTGCTTGTACAGTCACTTGTCATAACTAGACTGGAATACTGTAACGCTCTCATTGCAGGCCTCCCTGCATGTGCAACTAGACCCCTCCAAATGATCCAGAATGCAGCAGCACGTCTGGTCTTTAATGAACCAGAGAGAGCATGTTACACCACTCCTTGTCTCTCTCCACTGGCTACCGGTTGATGCACGTATCAAATTCAAGGCTCTGATGCTGGCATACAGAACAGTTACTGGGTCTGCTCCAGCATACCTAAATTCATTTATGCAGAGCTACGCACCCACTAGAAGTCTGCGGTCAGCTAAGGAACGTCGCCTTGTTGTACCAACACAAAGAGGCACCAAAACACTTTCCCGGACTTTCAGCTTCATCATACCACGTTGGTGGAATGACCTTCCCAACTCCATCCGTGAAGCTGACTCACTCTCTGTCTTCAAAAAACGACTAAAAACACATCTTTTCCATGAGCGCTTAACCAGTCATAAAAATTTTTTTTTTTTTTAAATATTCTGTTTTGAATACTATTTTGATGCTAGTGATACTTTGTAATACAGCACTTTTCATACCACTGTCTCCTAAGATGATTCGCTTATGTTTTCCTCTCTTGTAAGTTGCTTTGGATAAAAGCGTCTGCCAAATGAATAAATGTAAAATGTAAATGACCCCTGTTCAAAAGTCTGCATACCCTTAGTTCTTAATACTGTGTATTGCCCCCTTTAGCATCAATGACAGCGTGTAGTCTTTTGTAACAGCTGTCTATGAGGACCCAAATTCTTGTAGATGGTATAGCTGCCCATTCGTCTTGGCAAAATGCCTCCAGGTCATGCAAAGTCTTTGGTCATCTTGCATGAACCGCAAGTTTGAGATCTCCCCAGAGTGGGTCGATGATATTAAGGTCAGGAGACTGTGATGGCCACTCCAGGACCTTCACCTTTTTCTGCTGTAACCACTGGAGGGTCAACTTGGCCTTGTGCTTAGAGTCATTGTCGTGCTGGAAAGTCCAAGAGCGTCCCATGCGCAGCTTTCGTGCAGAAGAATGCAAATTGTCTGCCAGTATTTTCTGATAACATGCTGCATTCATCTTGCCATCAATTTTCAAAAGATACCCTGTGCCTTAAGAGCTCACACATCCCAAAACATCAGTGAGCCACCACCATGCTTCACAGTGGGGATGGTATTCTTTTCCCTATAGGCCTTGTTGACCCCTCTCCAAACACAGCACTTATGGTTGTGACCATAAAGCTCTATTTTGGTCTCGTCACTCCAAATTACAGTGTGCCAGAAGCTGTGAGGCGTGCCAAGGTGTTGTTGGGCATATTATAACCTGGCTTTTTTGTGGCATTGGCGCATTAAAGGCTTCTTTCTGGCAACTCGACCATGCAGATAATTTTTGTTCAAGTATCGTCATATTGTGCTCCTTGAAACAACCACACCGTCTTTTTCAAGAGCAGCCTGTATTTCTCCTGAGGTTACCTGTGGGTTTTTCTTTGTATCCCGAACAACTCTTCTGGGAGTTGTGGCTGAAATCTTTCTTGGTCTACCTGACCTTGGCTTGGTATCAAGAGATCCCAGAATTTTCCACTTCTTAATAAGTGATTGAACAGTACTGACTGGCATTTTCAAGGCTTTGGATATCTTTTTATATCCTTTTCCATCTTTACAAAGTTCCATTACCTTGTTACGCAGGTCTTTTGACAGTTCTTTTCTGCTCCCCATGGCTCAGTATCTAGCCTGCTCAGTGCATCCACATGAGAGCTAAAAAACTCATTGACTATTTATACACAGACACTAATTGCAATTTAAAAAGCCACAGGTGTGGGAAATTAAACTTTAATTGCCATTTAAACCTGTGTGTGTCACCTTGTGTGTCTGTAACAAGGCCAAACATTCAAGGGTATGTAAACTTTTGATCAGGGCCATTTGGGTGATTTCTGTTATCATTATGATTTAAAAAGGAGCCAAACAACTATGTGATGATAAATGGCTTCATATGATCACTATCCTTAAATAAAAGACTTTTTTTGCATGATCAGTCATATTTTCAAAATCAATGCCAGAATTTCACAATTTCTGCCAGGGTATGCAAACTTTTGAGCACAACTGTATTTATACACTGTATCATATCAAACATTCAGAAAAAGCATTAGGGTTAATGTTTCATAAATAATGTACCCTTTCAGAAAATTACAATTCTTCTCATCTGAAATGCCCGTCTGCTTTCTTCACCATGAAAAACAACTGATCATTTCTATGGATGCCTTTAACATCTTCAATGACTCCACATATGATGTATTTCATGTTTTCTAAATTCATATGAAAGTTTTGTGTGGGTAACAGACCTACAGACCGAAATTGCACGTTGTCAGCCACTGACTGTCTTGTGAGTTTTATTCCTGCAGGGGGCACTTGACCCTTCAAAACTGAATCCTCCATGTATCCGCATTTAAATCTAAGAACGCTTTATATCCATTTGGAGACATTTTACACTGGATGGTTATTTTTAATAAAAACTGATAATTGCAAGGATTCATACACACACACACACACACACTATATTGCCAAAAGTATTCGCTCACCCATCCAAATAATTGAATTCAGGTGTTCCAATCACTTCCATGGCCACAGGTGTATAAAATGAAGCACCTAGGCATGCAGACTGCTTCTACAAACATTTGTGAAAGAATAGGCCACTCTCAGGAGCTCAGTGAATTCCAGCGTGGTACTGTGATAGGATGCCACCTGTGCAACAAGTCCAGTCATGAAATTTCCTCGCTACTAAATATTCCACAGTCAACTGTCAGTGGTATTATAACAAAGTGGAAGCGACTGGGAATGACAGCAACTCAGCCACGAAGTGGTAGGCCACGTAAAATGACAGAGCGGGGTCAGCGGATGCTGAGGCGCATAGTGTGCAGAGGTTGCCAACTTTCTGCAGAGTCAATCGCTACAGACCTCCAAAGTTCATGTGGCCTTCAGATTAGCTCAAGAACAGTGCGTAGAGAGCTTCATGGAATGGGTTTCCATGGCCGAGCAGCTGCATCCAAGCCATACATCACCAAGTGCAATGCAAAGCGTCGGATGCAATGGTGTAAAGCACACCGCCACTGGACTCTAGAGCAGTGGAGACGCGTTCTCTGGAGTGACGAATCACGCTTCTCCATCTGGCAATCTGATGGACGAGTCTGGGTTTGGCGGTTGCCAGGAGAACGGTACTTGTCTGACTGCATTGTGCCAACTGTGAAGTTTGGTGGAGGGGGGATTATGGTGTGGGGTTGTTTTTCAGGAGTTGGGCTTGGCCCCTTAGTTCCAGTGAAAGGAACTCTGAATGCTTCAGCATACCAAGAGATTTTGGACAATTCCATGCTCCCAACTTTATGGGAACAGTTTGGGGATGGCCCCTTCCTGTTCCAACATGACTGCGCACCAGTGCACAAAGCAAGGTCCATAAAGACATGGATGAGCGAGTTTGGTGTGGAAGAACTTGACTGGCCTGCACAGAGTCCTGACCTCAATCCGATAGAGCACCTTTGGGATGAATTAGAGCGAAGACTGCGAGCCAGGCCTTCTCATCCAACATCAGTGTCTGACCTCACAAATGCGCTTCTGGAAGAATGGTCAAAAATTCCCATAAACACACTCCTAAACCTTGTGGAAAGCCTTCCCAGAAGAGTTGAAGCTGTTATAGCTGCAAAGGGTGGGCCGACGTCATATTAAACCCTATGGATTAAGAATGGGATGTCACTTAAGTTCATATGCGTCTAAAGGCAGATGAGCGAATACTTTTGGCAATATAGTGTGTGTGTGTATATATATATATATATATATATATATATATATATATATATATATTTTTTTTTGGTATTCGTAGTTTTCAGTTGTTCTGTTTTAGTGTTCAATAAAACCTGCTTGGAGATGTTTTTGGACACTTTGATAAATAAAAGTCCACTTTGGGAACAATGGTTCTAAATCCTATGTCTTTGGATTGCATTGTAATAAAAAATAAAACAATTCCTGGTATAGCTGACATGTTGGAGAACACCACCAAAGTTAATTTAATGACCGTCCATACTTACTGAATAAAAGGTATTATGTTAAACATGAATAATAACTGAAAAGTGTATTTTTAACGCTCAAGTTTTGTCAGCAGTATTGTATCATGAGTCTCTGAGCGTGATCAAAATATATTTTCTTAAAATTTTGAAAGGTTTTCTAAAAATTTATACCATGCATCTTTTCTATTTTTTTATTTTTTATTTTATCTTTTTTTAAGTTATAAGCTCTTACTTTTGGGTAAGCCATTTAAGCATTAAAACCATAAAAATGTTTTTATTAAAGGGGTTTAATAAATTAATAAATTTCGAGAAGAGCATGCTATGGATTAAACCGTGTCAGCCCACATTCCCACATGAACATGTTTAACATCAGTAAAGACACCTACATTTGCTCCAAGGAAAATTAAAGCTAATAATTTAACGTTCATTTATGTACTGATTCAGGTCTTAGAAAAGACGATTGTAAATAAGAGTTCACAGCATCATAGTGATTGTGTTATGAGATGTTATGAGCTGTTCTGTTCACATACACTAATGTCATCAGGCGTGTAATCGCCTTCAAATTACGCTTTTCTCTTTTCAGTGACGTGATAATCGGAGCCAAGTGAAGGGTCAATTTCCTACATTTATTCGCATAAACCAACCAACAGCTTTTCTCCATGTTTGACAGCAGCGAAACAAATGCTTGAAAAGCCTGACACAGTCGAGACATATCCAACTGCACAGCCGCCATTCTATCATTAGTAAAACACACAGCTCATCTCCTCTGAGTCATTGTGTGTCATTAACCTTACATGTACGAACCTGCAATGACCAAGAACATTTTTCATTACATATTTAAATTAAAGTGAATCCGGAGCACTTTGTGTTTCCATTAAAATCCCTTTTTTTTTTTTTTTGTGGGATCGCAGATAGTGCACGTGCATCAAAGCTAGCATTTAATTTCCACGCGCTTTTCAGAAGCTGCTCCGAGGGTGGTCCGGTCCGAGATCATTTGAAGTGCTCAATAATCAGTTCTCTCAATCTCGGTAAGATCAAATGTTCCTGATCAGGCGATGTAATGATTGCGACAGTCCTTCAGTCCTCATGTGTTTTTAGCTTAGCTACATATTTATTGAATGTCTACTATTTTAACCATACCAAAAAGTTTACTTGCATTGTCTGAGGCCACAAAAATTAATTTAAAAATAATTAAGGGTCTTCCACTGTATCACCTTACATTTAATTTCACCTATTAAATGTAAGGTACTTTGTGTGCATTTATTCTTTTTTAACTTGTTAACTGCATTCAGTTAAAATCACTAAAATATTTACCGGCAATTGCACTTACTTCACAAATTCCACAAGTAGATTATGATTATTTGTGAGTTTTCCCTGAAAAATAACAGAAAACCGCAGCAAACAGAATCACAATTTTTAAGAAAAGCTGCAACATATTTAGTAATTTTGGGCCGCAAAAATCAAGAAAAAAGTGCCGCGAAATCCTGGTGGGACTGCTATATGATTCATGTTCTGGGCGGCTTGCCATCTTACTTGATTGGTGTGGAGATCTGTCGAACCATTGCTGCAGCGAGTGTAATTACTTCGCAGGTTACCCAGAAACCACCAGGGCAACCCAGAAAGGTCCCACTCTTCCAGAGTCACATCCAACTTCGGCCGCTTACAAGCAGACCTGGGTAATCCATCTGAGGAGTCTGCAAAGACAAATGAAATAATATTTGAAAATATTAAGTCATGATAGTCCTTACATTGCCCAAAGAGGGTGTGAGCATTATTGTTTCATGCTGACCTTCATCAGGATCGCGTGGCCTGCGCTGTGAAGAGCTCTGCGTTGCACTGGTGCTGGCACTACCAGCGCTGAGAGCCTGTCCAGAGCTATTTGGCCCCCTCGACACCTACACAGTAAGGGAAAAGCTGGATCAGTATGCAGTAAATCACAGGTCACTCGGCAGAACAGCAGTTCCTTCACAGCAGGTGCCCTGCGGTGTGGCAACAAGAGGCCACACCCTCACAAATGGGGGGGGGGAGGGGATTCTAAAAGGGTTGCTTGAAATGTTATACAAATTATGTATATATTAGAAATTGCTAGAGCTGTAATCATTTCAAAAGTTGTTGCTATTGTCAAGTGAGAAGTGGCTAGTTCATTAGGGAACACAAACCAAAAGACCCTGCCTTGCATCTAACTACTCTCAACAGCACTGTTAATGTGCATTATAAAGAATTCCAATCCAATGAAAATTTAAATCTTTATGAAGTTTACATTACTGACATAAATCATGAAAAACTTTTAACTTAAAGATCTGTTTAAAGAACACCCCCACGCCTTAAGAACATGTAGCAACTTCAAATCACAAATGCATAATGATAGCAAGCACCTCATCCCTGCATCTCTCAACTCTACTTGACTTAATTCTGCCACCTCACAACCATAAATCACCATGTCAAAGGTGTTAAATGTGAATGGGATAGGACAAGTGAACTGAGGAGGAATCTGCCGTCCTTCCGCAGGAGGCAACGACGCAGAGAAGGAAACTCTGAGCGACAAACAGAGACAGGTACTCTGTCCCCCAGCAGCCAGGCCCATGCTGGTGGCTTCTCCAGAAAGACCACCAGGCCAAGCCGGCCGTGGGGAAGTACAGAGACGGTGCCACTCTGTACAGATACGGCTGATGGAGACAGCTGCTCCCCTCCTCCTCATGGCAAACAGACTTCACATCTAAAAGATTGATTACTCTGAACTTTTAAATACAAAAATCCATTGTAGCAAATGCCTGAGCAACTTACAACAGAAAGAAATCTCAAAATACAGTGCTGTGAAAAAGTATTTTCCTCCTTCCTGATTTCTTCTATTTCTGTGTATTTTTCATACTAAATTGTTTCAAAAATTCAAACAAGATGTAACATAAAACAAAGGCAACCTGAGTAAACACAAAATATAGTTTTCGAATATATGTACACTGGCGGCCAAAAGTTTGGAATATTGTACAGATTTTGCTGTTTTGGAAGAAATTGGTACTTTAATTCACCAAAGTGGCATTCAACTGATCACAATGTATAGTCAGGACATTTCTGATGTAAAAAACAGCACCATCACTATCTGAAAAAAGTCATTTATGATCAAATCTCGACAGGCCCCATGTCCAGCAGCCATCACTCCAACACCTTATCCTTGAGTAATCACGCTAAATTGCTAATTTGGTTAAAAAAATAAATAAATTTAAAAAAACACTTGCCAAACACAAACACAGTTGAAAGCTATTTGGTATGTTAAATAAAGCTTAACATTGTCTTTGTGTTTGTTTTTGAGTTGCTACAGTATGCAATAGATCGGCATGTCTTAAGGTCAATATTAGTAAAAAAATGGCAAAAACGAAACGGCTTTCTCTAGAAACTCCTCAGTCAATCTTTGTTTTGAGGAATGAAGGCTATAAAATGCTTGAAATTGCCAAAAAAATTGAAGATTTCATACAAAGGTGTACACTACAGTCTTCAAAGACAAAGGACAACTGGCTCTAACAAGGACAGAAAGAGATGTGGAAGGCCAGATGTACAACTAATCAAGAGGATAAGTACATCAGAGTCTCTAGTTTGAGAAATAGACACCTCACATGTCCTCAGCTGACAGCTTCATTGAATTCTACCCGCTCAACACCAGTTTCATGTACAACAGTAAAGAGAAGACTCAGGGGTGCAGGCCTTACAGGAAGAATTGCAAAGAAAAAGCCACTTTTGAAACAGAAAAACAAAAAGAAAAGTTTAGAGTGGGCAAAGAAACACAGACATTAGACAACAGATGATTGGAAAAGAGTGTTATGGATCTTAACCCCATTGAGCTTTTATGGGATCAGTTAGACTGTAAGGTGCGTGAGAAGTGCCCGACAAGACAGCCACATCTATGGCAAGTGCTACAGGAAGCGTGGGGTGAAATGTCACCTGAGTATTTGGACAAACTGACAGCTAGAATGCCAAGGATCTGCAAAGCTGACATTGCTGCACGTGGAGGATTTTTTAATAAGAACTCTTTGAAGTAGTTTAATTGTAATTGTAATAGTAATTTTTCACGTTATTAATGTCCTGACTATATATTGTGATCAGTTGAATGCCACTTTGGTGAATAAAAGTACCAATTTTTTTCCATAAGAGCAAAATCTGTACATTATTCCAAACTTTTGGCCACCAGGGTATATTTTTGTTTTATTCAAGCAAAAAAGCACCTATATCACCCATGTGAAAAACTAACTGTCCGCTTAAACTTAATAGCTGCTTGTGCCACCTTTAGCAGCAACAACTGCAAGCAAACACTTCTGATAACTGGAGATGAGTCTTTCACAACACTGGGGTGGAATTTTTTGCCCACTCTTCTTTGCAGAACTGCTTTAGTTCAGCCACATTGGAGGGTTTGAGCATGAACTGCCCGTTTAAGGTCCTGTCACAGCATCTCAATCGGGTTCAAGTCAGGACTTTGACTAGGCCACTCCAATTTTAATTTTGCTTCATTTGAGCCATTCAGAGGTTGACTTACTCCTATGACTTTGGATCACTGTCTTGCTGCATAATCCAGTTGCGCTTGAGCTTCAACTCATGGACTGATGACCGGATGTTCTTCTTTAGGATTTTCTGGTAGAGAGCAGAATTCATGTTTCCCTCAATTACTGCAAGTCACCCTGGCCCTGAAGCAGCAAGGCATCCCCACACCAGCACACTACCTCCACCATGCTTAACCGTAGGTATGATGTTTTTTGTGGAATTCTGTGTTTGATTTACGCAATGTGTATGGAACAGGACCCATCTTCCAAATGGTTCCACTTTCGACTCATCAGTCCACAGAACATTCTCCCAAAGGTTTTGAGGATCATCAAGGTGTATTTTTGCAAAATTCAGACGAGCCTTAATGTTCTTCGGGGTAAGCAGTGCTTTTTGCCTCGCCACTCTTCCATGGATGCCATTTTTTATTAGTGTCTTTCTGATATTGGAGTCATGAACAGTGACCCTTACTGATGCAAGAGAGGCCTGCAGTTCCTTGGATGTTGTCCTTGGCTTTGTTGTGACTTCCTGGATGAGTCATCGCTGTGCTTTGAGGAATTCTGGAAGGTGGGCCACTTCTGGGAAGGTTCACTACTGTGCCAAGTTTTCTCCATTTGGAGATAATGGCTCTCACAGTGGTTCTTTGGAGTCCCAGAGCCTTTGAAATAGCTTTGTAACCCTTCCCAGACTGATGAATTTCAATCAGCTTTTTCCTAATAATTTCTGGAATTTCTTTCGACCTTGGCATAGTGTGCTACTGGGTGAGACATTTTAGCCAACTTCATGCTGCTGAAAAAGTTCTATTCAGGTGTTGATTTGATTTAACAGGGCTGTCAGTAATCAGGCCTGGGTGTGTCTAGTCCAGCTGAACCCCATCATGAATGCAGTTTCATAGATTTGGGGATTTAGTAACTGTAGCGCGGAGGAGGGCGGGGCCGGGCGGAATGACGGACGCCCGGACCCCAATCAGCCTGATGAGGCGAGCGGGGGATAAAGGCAACCGAAGCCAGCAGCTCTAGAGAGAGAGAATTATGGGCAGTTGCCCTGTGTGTGTTTGTGTGTCTTTTTATTTAATTAAATATTATTTATATTGTTAAGCCGGTTCTCGCCGCCTCCTTTCCCTTGTACCCTCTTTACAGTAACTAATGGAGGCAAATACTTTTCACAAAGGCCCAATTGGTATTGGATAACTTTTTTGCTTCAATAAATAACATTATCATTTAAAAACTGTATTTTGTGTTTACATAGATTGCCTTTGTTTTATGTTAGATTTTGTTTGAATTTTTGAAACAATTTAGTATGAGATACATAAAAACAGAAGAAATCTGGATATATATACTTTTTCACAGCACTGTATGTGAAAGATTGGAAGGACAATCAAGGACATTAAGTAGCTGCTTCACAGATGGATCAGAGCATAAAAAATGCTGTAAGGGTAAAAAGCTGACACAAGTGTAAAAGTTGCTGTGAGTACAGTTGTTTGGAATAAAGCAGCATCTTAAATGTATAGTTCACCCAAAAATGTAAATTCTCTTATTTACTCACCCTCATGCCATCCCAGATATGTATGACTTTCATTCTTCTGCTGAACATAAACTGAAATTTTAAGAAGAATATTTCAGCTCTGTAGGTTGTGAAAGTCAAGATTTATGTTAAAAATGCACTTAAATATTGATCTGTTTCACACCCATACCTATCACACTACTTCTGAAGATATGGATTTAACCACTGGAGTCTTATGGATTAATTTCATGCTGCCTTTATGTGCTTTTTTGACCTACAAAGTTCTGCCCACCATTCTCTTGCATTGTATGGACCTACAGAGCTGAGATATTTTTCTAAAAAATCTTAATTTGTGTTTAGCAGAAGAAAGTCATACACATGATATGGCATGAGGGTAAGTAAATTATTAAAGAAATTAACATGGGGGGGAATAGACTATCCCTTTAATCTCATTAAAAAAAAAATTACAATAAAAATAGGCAACAGGAAAATAAATATTCTCACATTGATGCAACATTTTAGGACTTGTGTCAGCCTTCAAAAAGAAAGCACAAAAATAAACGAATAAGTAAATCAGATCTAGGATATCATCTGATTTGATTCTGATAGGATTCCTCTGATTGTCGGTTCAATTGTTTGCCATGAAGAGGAGTAACGGACACTGTTTCTCCTATGCACCATGCTGTAGTTTTACCTGACCAGGATCTTCACTTGGAGACTCATTAGAATCCTTGCCGACTGAAAGATTCTTTGCTCCATCTGCATTTCAAATGAGACATAGTAACAAAACAAAATAAAAAAAAAACTGCCCTTTAATCCCTTAGCACACAGTCACACTTAGGCCAAACTAAATGGTGGAAAATTTTAATAGAAGTGTGCACTTTGTCTATTTTCTTTTATTCATTTAAAGCTGAAATATGTAACTTTTTCCAGTGTAAAAATGCTTTCTTCTATCCCACCTTTATATGCAGAAACAACTTTAAGTAGGCCATTGTGAATCTAAGTGAATTTTCTCAAAAACTGTACACAATGTGTTTGTGTGGCGCTATAAAAAATAATGTGTTTGTTTTGAGAGACCCGCTTATCTGACTATTTGAATAACTGGTGGCTCAGTGGGAAGCACTGTCGCCTCACAGCAAGAAGGTCCCTGGTTTGAGTCCCGGCTCACCCAGGGCCTTTTTATTTGGAGTTGGCATGTTCTCCCCGTGTTTGCGTGGGTTTCCTCTGGGTGCTCCGGTTTTCCCCCCAATCCAAAAACATGCAGGTCAAGTGAATTGGAAACTATAAATTGCCCATAGGTGAGAGTGAGAATGTGTATGTCTGTGTGTGTGTGTTAGCCCTGTGATGGACTGGCCACCTGTCCAGAGAGTTTCCCTGACTTTGTCCCAAGACAGCTGGGATAAGCTCCAGCTCTACCCATGACCCTACATAGGACAAGCGGTTACAGGAGATGGATGGATGGATGGATGTTTATTTTTGCAATTCCGTTCGGTGGCATTAGTTTTGCAGAAATTACATACTTCAGCTTTAACCTTTTTTCCTGTATGATGATTTTTGAGTACACTATCCTAATAGCACAATCAGAGTGTTAGGGGAAAAACATATTTACTGTATGTACCTACTATAGCACACACATCACATTCAAACATACACACTTCAAAATGAAACAGAGCTAATCGAAATGAGAGAGAGAGAAAAATAAGTGTAAAAAGACAGTGACAAGAGACCTTTTATAACCCAAGATCATTCAGAAATGCATCTCTTAAGGATCACACAAAACAACAAGATGGATAGACTTACCCGGACTATTCAATGTAAACAAATTCCTCTTCAACATCTCATACACAGGGCTATGAAACAAGGCAGAAGAGAAAAAACATATCTGAAACAGTTTGATGTCTCTTAGGGTACATTTACACGACAACGATGTACTAAAACAGAAAAGTTTTTCCTTTGCGTTTTTGAAAAGTTTTGCGTACAGACGACAACATTGTCAAAACAATCCCTGTTCACACAGATCCGCGAAAGCGACTAAAAAGGCTGTATTATTTATGCCAGGCCAGTAGTTGGTGATGTCACTTTGTAAAGAAACACTACGCGCCTGCGCACATAAGCATTCTTCCACGGAGCGGTGAATACGAACAATGAAGATGGCGATCACTGGTCGTAGTAGTGATGCAGTAAATCTACACTTTGCTGGAGAAGCGTCAATAAACTCAAAATCTTGAGCAGCACAAACACAGTCCTGTAGTCCGCCATTGTAGTTTTGAATGTCTCGCGTGTTGTTTTGAAGTACTCGCGTGCATGCCTATAGATTGAACTCTCAAGATTATTCAATAAACTCTGCTCATTTTTACCATCACTTTGTCTCCTGCCTTCTATATTCCCCCTGCTGACTCTTGGGCTGGTAGGAGAGTAAGTTAACATAAGCTGTTGATGTTGACTTGTTTTGGATATCAGACAGAACACTGATATTTGAACATCTGAGGGAGAGAGGGGTCTTGTGTACACTGGATCTAACATGCATTTTCACTGCCTCATGTTTTCATATTCTAAGCATATCATTGAATACTGTACATGGCATCACATTTCTGTCTATAGGCTATATACATAAGCGGTGAGTGAATAAATTGCAGGGTAAAGGTACATCAAATAAAATTAAATAAATAACATTTAAAATACAAATACATTTTTCCCATCTGAATCCATACATTAATTTCAAGATTTTTAAATTGCAGGTTCTGCCTATTGTACAATGTTCACACTCCATACAAAACACTCCAAACGAATAAATTGTTGATTATTGTTATTTGCACAGACACCAGTATTCATATTGATAATTATACATCTCAAATTGATGCCTATCAATCCATCATTCTTTATATAACACGTAATACGCGTGCACATGACGTCATCGTTTTCACAAATTTGCGATTTTGTATGTTTACACGGAGACGATAACAGCATCGTTTTAAAAAGTTTGCGTTTTCAGGCCCCAAAACGCCGTTGTCGTGTAAACGAACAGCCAAAACGCTTTTTAGTTGAAAACGTTGTCGTGTAAACGGCCCCTTAGTAACAAAAAATACTTCCTGCTTAGCGATGGAGTGTGAGAAAAGTTGTGTTATTATTGAATTATTGCAGGTGTGAGTTACGTGTTGGCATTTCCTGTGAGTTTTAAATGAGTTTGAGAAATACAGAATCTATGGGAGCCTATTGTGTGCAAGTGAGACAAAATCATTGAACATCACATATATAAATTCCAGAAACTAACAATAGAGCGCAACAGTCAGGTTCCGGAAGTAAAAATCCCATTCATTTCTCCCATAGACTAATTCATTTTTAAAAATAACTTATAAACCTTTGAAGACAGACCTACCGTGCGCTCCGAGATTGTTAATCCATGGTATATGCTTCTGTTGAACCATCAGTCAGATGGTTAATTTTTAACGGTTAGCTTTGTGTGAAATTGAGTAAATATAGTGCTAAATAAGAGTTTATTAAAAAAATTGTTTATCTTATTTACTATATTAAATTGTGTGATATATCGGCCACCCTGCTCTCTGGATATCGGCATCAGCCATTCAAAAACCCATATCAGTCGACCACTAATCTTGACAACATTAAACATCTCATCAGTGACAAGTGGGTCTGACGAGGAAAGGTGAGCCTACAAACCTGACTCAGTTACACCAGTTCTGTCTGGAGGAATGGGCCAAAATTCTAGCAACTTATTGGGAGAAGCTTGTGGAAGGCTACCCAAAATGTTTGACCCAAGTTAAACAATTTAAAGGCAATGCTACCAAATACTAACAAAGTGTATGTAAACTTCTGACCCACTGGGAATGTGATGAAAGAAATAAAATCTGAAATAAATCACTCTCTCTACTATTATCCTAACATTTCACATTCTTAAAATAAAGTAGTGATCCTAACTGACCTATGCCAGGCAATGTTTTCTACAATTAAATGTCAGGACTTGTGCAAAACTGAGTTTAAATGTATTTGGCTAATGTGTATGTAAACTTCTGACTTCAAATGTATACACTGCAGAATTTTATATCGCCAGCAAAATCATTGCGATTATATTGTTAATATTCGAAATATCGCCCAGCCCTAAGTGAAAGATCCACCAATCAGAAAACTGCGACCAAGTAAGCCAGTGAAAAAAAGCCCGGAAGAGACCGCCCACTTTCATGTCGCAATCTGATTGATGCCTTAGAGTCGGTCTTCCTTCACCCTCAAACAACTTATTTATTAGTTAAATACCTGAATATTTTGCAATAAACATAAAATATGTTTCTATACTTATAATCAACGGTTTAATATGTTTCCATCAACCTGTTTATCCGATTACATCATTCGCAATGCTTCATGGGATTGTTGTTCGTGCCCTCGTGACAGATGGTAAGTCTTGTACTTTTGTCTATTTATCCGATTTTCAAATACTTTTTTCCTTCAAATCAAACTTTGTAATGTTGTGATTCACCTTTGGAGCTCGTTAGAACTCTTATTAAGGATTTTTTGACAATTCAATAGGAAAAATGTATGGGAAAAATACTTCCGGAACCGACATGGTTGAAAGAGTGGTTCCATAGGCCTATTCTCTTCAGCTTTCTTGGAAATGAAGTAGATACAATTTGTTTACAGCAATTAAACAATACTAGTTTTCTTTTTTTGCAAAATGGTTAAAAAAAAAAAAAAAAAAAAAAAAAAAATACACATAACAATATCAGAAACTTTGAACTATCAGAACAACACATTTTGGTGGGGGGAAATAAATTTGCATATTGAATGTCACAGCTTACTAAAGTCACACAATAGTCACCTCAAAGCAAAATGTGCTTTAAAAACAATCAAGATTTTTACTTTATCCAAAAATAAAAAAGATGCAATTAAATGTCAATAGATTGACAGCCATAATTATAATGTATACACTACTTATAACAGTCATTGGCCATTCTGCTCTCTAAATATCAGCATTTGCCATATCGATGGACCACTAAAAAGAATAAGAGACATCTTTCTATTTTGTCTTCCTATTTAACATCCTTTTTGATGGCTATAAGCTCACCTGGGGTTCTTAACAGAAAAGCTCCCTACTTCCAACAGCTCTCCAAGTGGGTCATCTTGACAGTGGACGATGTGCTGCCTCTGTTTGTCATACAGCTGCTTCATCATAATATACTGACCTAGGTAGTGCATGACCTAAAAAAATACAGCCAGTATTATATGGAACTTATCAAGCTGTTCAACCTCTTATCTATTGTACGTGTCGATTTGCATAGGTTCTTGAACACACTCCCTCACCTCCTTCAGGGTAAACACCTCCTCCCGAGCGCCTGCTACTCTTAGGATCTGCAGGAGCGGAGCCTTGGGATGGACCTGCAGAAACAAATAGGCCATATGTTTAATGATTACATGACATGATAGGAGTTAAAACAGACTAAAATGAAATGTAAATGTGCATATGGCTCACCTGACTCCCCTCCCCTGGTAGAGCCCTGCATGTTGAGCTTGACTCTGTTAGCTGAGATGATGATGACAGTGAGGTCATGGTTTACTCAAGAACTATAAAGAAAAACATTTACATTCAGAACAACGTGGCCATTCAAACCCTAATGTGCTGCCTCTCCCCAGACTACATTTTGTTGGGCATCAGAGGCGCTTTCTGAACGTTTGAATCAATGTATGAAACTTAACAGAAACACTGCAAATGACACTAACATTCTGTTCACTCTTACCCAGCACCATATAACTAAGGTGAAAGGAAAACACATACTAACGCATTTACATGAGGGTTTTTGTTAAGCATCAATCGCGGCCCTTAGCTGATGGCACAACAGCAGATATTTATATACAATTTAATACGCATAGGGCAATTTGGAAACTAAAATAACTTCACTTGCAATTATCCCTACACTGACATGTGGATACTATAATGATTTTGGATGGCTGGTTGAAAAAATTTAATACTTCGTGACTGATTGGAGCATGCTAGGCTAACGCGCGCGAGCAGTTAGTGCGCGACAATCACAAGAACAAAAGCGGTTAAAATACAAATTACATCTCGCAAGACCGAGCTGGTCTCGTGTACTCAAACTTACCGTGTATCTGTGAACGATTACATCGTTTCCAGCTTTTTAAACAAATTATTTTTGGACAAAGAATGGGAGAGGTTCGATTTTTTTTGAGGAACAGTTGAAGTCAGTTAAAGCTGACGTAGAACATGTCGTCATCAGGGTTGCCAAATCTAGCACCCAGTTCACCCGGCTGTTAAGGTATTTCTTTAATGAACACAGCGAACGTTGCATGCCATGCAACTCTCGCGAGACTTAAGGGATAGACGTACAGTCTCTTCAATGGGTTGTATTGTCGTTAAAAGTGTTTTTGCATCGTTCCGCTGACGAAACATGGAAAAATATCTTCCCAATAAATTTCAGTAGAACAAAACTCCAGACTACTTGAGTTGTGGACAATCAGATGTGATCTAGGAGCTTTTTGATAACTTTATACGGTGTATCTTATGTCTTTGAAAAAACTATCCCTCACAGCCTCGTTTTCATTCCCGTCAAAAATCAAAGATGGCGCTACTGGGAATAAAGTAAATAGGATGCGTTATAACTCCATTTCGACATAATATCTCTTAAAAATTAGATATTAATAGCGCCACACAATCATTAGATAACACTACATAGGATATTTGATTAATGTTATTAGTCTTGATGAGTAATTCTCATCATGAATGATATATCAATTTCTGTTAAATATGAAAATGAATAGGAAAAGAATATCCTATAATTCTCTTTTTCATCTGTATGTCATATGCTCTTACTGTAATCAACACTGTGGCACCACCAGATGGAGCCATGGACCTATTGTGTGATATGAGAGAGTGAAGCTTCTGCCCCTGTACCTTATGATTATCAGAAATTGACGTGTAGTATTTAATTGCCCTTTCCTCTGATGTACACTCTAATCATTTAATTCCTATTAATTCCACAATAAAATTATCATCACCCACTGGCAGTTTATGCTGTTCCATGAATACACAACTAACACACCAAAAGCAGCATTAATGTTTTTTTTCTTCATGTTTTTCACTTTTTCAATTATTAAGACTATACTTTATAATTCTTTGTTTATATTCAATTTTATTACTTATCTTATATTCAATCATATCTAAATGGCATACTAAGGCATTGATTTTTACTGACAGCCTCTCTCAGTCCACCCCTCATTCCGTGCAGGGGTCACAATTGGGCCCGCCCCAATACCCACACCTGTGGTCTTTGTACTTGAATACTTAAAGGGATAGTTCAACTAAAAATGAAAATTCTCTCATCATTTACTCACCCTCATGCATCCCAAATGTGTAAGACTTTCTTTCTAACTTGTAACCTAGATAAGTTTATAAAAGCACTTACATTAATTCTTCTATTGAAACTCATGTATTAAGTGTTTTGTTTAAATAATCATTTTTACAGTCATTTTAGGGTTTTAGGGTTTGATGACATGACATCGTCATGGCATCGAAGTTGTAAAATTGGCTATAACTTTACACAGAAAGGTTAGTAAGGAATTTTATCACACTAAAAGCATGTTAACACACATACTGTTTACATCTTGTGGCTATACTTTTGAAACAGTGAGTATTTAAATGTTTACAGATTGGCCCCATTCACTTCCATTGTAAGTGCCTTACTGTAACCTAGATAATTGATTTATTTTTATAAAGAAAAGGAGGGGCGAGTCAAAATAAATGTTTTTTGGTTATCAATATTATGTCACAAATGCTGTTGGTTGAGCTTAACTTGTATTGAACCCAGAATATTTCTTAAAAGCCTACGCACCTTTTCATTTATCACTACATTCGTTGTAATTATAGTTAGTATTGTGTTATTCTACACAAATAAAATAAAAATCACTGTTATATTGTGTGACATTTATGGTTAAATTTATTTCTTTTTACTCATTTTGATTTTCAATCCTTTGCACATTATACTGTATATGCCAATCACTGTAAATTGTGTGGTCTACAATTGCTGTACAGTGTGAAATATCTAGTTACTTTGATCCTCAATACACTGAACAGATAATGTAATTCTGTAAACCTGTGTGGTTAATTAATACTAATACAAACCATTTAAATTATATGCTTGAGACAACCAAAGAGTAACCTTGTGAGTTCATACATGTAAAAGCCTTAAAATGTACAATTCAAATATTCATAAACACATCCAACTGAGACAGAAACAGGGTAGTTTAAATAATTAAATTAATATTTTTTTAAACAACACTTAATTAATCGTAAAATCACTAGCAGATAAATAGCCAAAATCATAAGAAGCCATAGGTTTTAGGCTAAAAATTTAATTATATTTAAGTCTTGGCAACAAAAACGCTATATATACTATATATATAGCCAGTCTTGTAATTACATGCCTGCCACCACCCCCACTCGTCAGTCTAGCACAGCACGCCCTATGGAATTTCAAGCATTTTCAAGACTGTCCTGCGGCGTGACATGCTTTACTTCATCTAAAACTATTTTAAGCAACATGTTGCAAAAGGTTTCCCTTGTGTGTCCCGATTTTGTTATGGTCATCTGGTCACCCTATAGCTCCAAGACACAACCAGGTGTGTGTAAATGGTCATCTTTGAAAGCCTTCAATCTGTGTGAAAATGGTGATACATTTTCCCAAAAAAGGATCTCACTGTCATCTTTAAACAAAGCAACTACAACTGTTTGCTCCATTCAGCTATTAAATGTATAAACAATATTGTACAGCAATGCAGATGCTTGCTTGTTTTGTTATGCATCATGATAATATGTTTCTCATTATTATGAGATACTAATAATAATGGGATAATATGGGAACATTTTTTGTCAATATTATGAGAGACTAACTCATTATTACAATATGTCAATATTATGACATACTATGTCAATATACATTTTTTAAGGGCATTTTATAGATTCATTTTGTGACATACTTCATATTATAAGAACCTAGGCCAATACTGAGAAACGTTCTCATTATTATGTGATACACTGTAAAATGTCCGTAATTGTAAAGGTAAAAGACTGTAAAAAATGCAAAAAAAAAAAATACTTAAATTGGTTAACGAGTAGTTTAGTTTTATGGTAAAATGTTGTAAAAATTAAAAAAAAAATTTGATGTAAAAAGTATGATTTTCCCATATAATTAACGGTTAAAATTGATATTATGTTTAACAAGAGAGTACATGTACTTTTTACAATAAATTATTTTTAAATTATGGTAAAAAACAGTAATCAGGCGTTCCCAGAATTCTCTGCGTGACCCATTACATTTAATTATATTTTATGGGAATAGTTATGTTTCTTCTTATTTTTAATATCAGTTATGTACTTTGGGGTGTTGTGTGTTATATCTGATGTAGTTTATTTAATGTTTATTGTATTATTTAAATTTCACATGTTACCCTGATGGTGTTTAGTGTTTGTGTGAGTGACACTGAGCACTGTCTCTATGTTTATTGGTCTTTGCTCCTGGAAGGGCCACTACTGATGAACATCATGTCATCATGTGCCCTTCTGTAATTACTACAGTGATTAAAAATACATTATATAGATTTTACAGTTTCAGAAGGTTAATATATTAAGTTGATCATTTAGTTTTAAACTGTAAAATGTACAGGTTGTTCTGTAAAGTTGTTTACATATTTCACTGTATTTTTTATCTAATTACTCTGGCAACCACAGCTGCAAGTATTTTTATTTTTTAATAAAAACAATGGGATTTATTTTTACAGTGTAGGCTACTAACTCATAATTACAAAAAACCTTATATTGAGCTTCTAAGTCATTTTTATGAAAAAAGTTTCTCAATATGAAAGTGATTGTTATGAAATACTGTACAAACTCATATAGAGTATGAGAAAGTTTTTTTTTAATTACAAAATATCAACTCATAATAATGATTTAATATCTTTAAAGAAGCACACTATTGTAACCAACAGAGATGGAAACTGGCTTACTTATTGTATACTTCAGTACAGTGTAGGCCTACTGTATATTTTACTGCTGCATCATGCAGTAAACCTCATGCATGGATACATAAGTTAGTGTTTGTAATAAACATTCGATCATCTTAGGCTAATAGCTGATGCCTTAAAATAAAGGACTGCCATATCTGCATAAGAGGAATCAGATCTAAAAGAAGGGATCAGCAGTTTCTAGTAACACTCTTACATGGTTGTGAGGGTTACTTTTGAAATGTATTCCACTACAGATTACAGAAAACATGCTGTAAAATGTAATTTGTAACATATTCCATTAGATTACTCAAGGTCAGTAACGTATTCTAAATACTTTGGATTACTTCTTCAGCACTGGTAGATTTTTTCACTTGTTTTGACCATAACAACTCTGCAAGTACAGTAAGACAAAATACACATGTTAAAATACATTCTCTGAAAAACCTAAATATCTTATGCAGTGTTGTTTCTAAAACAAGATAAATCAAATGTATCTTGTTTTAAGGATTTTTGATATTTTTACAGGAAAACAAATACAAAAATTATCAAGAATATGATTTTTGCCCTAATATCAAAGGTCTTACTAGAAAAAAAGAAATTATGATCCAGCGTGAATTTTCGTGATAAAAAAATATGATCGTGCCTGATAACGTGCATGTAAAATGGCTAGAAATAGCATTTTAGCTTAGCGTAAAGCTGACAATTTACACAAGGTTTATTTCTATTTCTTCTTCTCCAAACTTACTTCTCTGTCTGCTCGTATGAATGCAACACATCATAAGAAAGTGTTTCATGGGGGCCTGGGTAGCTCAGCGAGTACTGACACTGACTACCACCCCTGGAGTCATGAGTTCGAATCCAGGATGTGCTGAGTGACTCCAGCCAGGTCTCCTAAGCAACCAAATTGACCCATTTGCTAGGGAGGGTTGAGTCACATAGGGTAACCTCCTCATGGTCCCGATTAGTGGTTCTCGCTCTCAATGGGGCGCGTGGTAAGTTGTGTGTGGATCGCGGAGAGTAGCATGAGCCTCCACATGCTGGGAGTCTCCGCGGTGCCATGCACAGCGAGCCACGTGATAAGATGCGTGGATTGATGGTCTCAGAAGCGGAGGCAACTGAGACTTGTCCTCCACCACCCAGATTGAGGTGAGTAACCGTGCCACCACGAGGACCTACTAAGTAGTGGGAACTGGGCATTCCAAACTGGGAGAAAAGGGGATAAAAAAAAATAAAATAAAAAAAAAAGAACGTGTTTCACCACTGTTCAAATGCACTTTGGATTGCATCATATATATGTATAAATGTTTTCCACCTGAAAGGACTAAATATTAAATGAAGAGAAAGTAATCTCTTCAGTAATCAAAATACTTTTTAAATGTAACTGTATTCTAAATACCAATGATTTAAATTGTAACTGTAGTGGAATACAGTTACTTATATTTTGTATTTTAAATACGTAATCCCATTACATGTATTCCGTTACTCCCCAACCCTGCACTCTTAATAAACAAACCACTCATTACTGTAAAAGGGCATCTTCACCCAGCCTACACCATTTCAAGAAATATTCTGGGTTCAATAGAAGTCAAGCTCAATCAACAGCATTTGTAGCATAATGTTGAAGTCGCAGTTACAGTAAGGCACTTACAATGGAAGTGAATGGGCCAGTCCATTAACATTAAAATACACACAGTTTCAAAAGTATAGCCACAAGATATAAACATTATATGTGTTAACATGACTTTAGTGTGATAAAATCAGGGATCTGGCAGCAAAGTTATAATATTGGCTACAACTCTGCACTGATAAGTAAGCCATTTTATCACACTAAAATCATGTTAACACATATAGTATTTTTTATCTTTTATACTTATTTTATACTTTTGAAAAAGTTTGTATTTTAATGTTTATAGACTGGCCCTATTCATTTCCATTGTACTGTTTTTTGTTTTTTTTTCTATTCTTTTGTTCATAATTTTTTTTTTCCTAAATATATATATATATATTGTTTTTTTTTTTTTGTGGTAATCAATATTGACAAAATATTGTGCACGGAATTGTCCTTTCACAAACGGAATGTTGTCAGAAGTGAATAACACAAGAAACGACTTCAGCCTTATTGTATTTCAAATTCTAATGGCTTTATTTATATATATAGATTTGTATATATATGTGTGTATATATTGTTTATATAACAACTTTGACTTCAATTGCTTGATTATCATTTTTTTTCTCTCATTTTTGTTCTGTTAAATTTAAACGACAGGACATAAAGAACAAGGCATTCCACATGATCATATATTACAAAAAAGTAAAGAAAACTTGAATGTGTGCACATCACACACATACATTACATAGATAATACACTTGCATTATATAAAGTAATTAAATATGAGCATGACTGATTTCACTTTGACAAAAGAAAGCACACAGAGAAAGACAGAGAGAGAGAGAGAGAGAGCATTGTTATGACAGCTGAGAGAATAATAAATAATTCATCTTATTTTAATCCTGTGAATCTGTTGCATAGTTCGAAGCAAGCAGGACTGACATTTCAGCATGATAATGACTCTATAAAAGCTAAATACAGGAAGGGCTTAACAAAATGCGTACCTTTTTTTTTTTTTTTTTTTTTTGCCAATTAAAACACACTGACTGCAGACACTGTCAGAGCTAGGTCACATGTTCTCTTCTAACACACATACGTTGCTGTCGGAATCCAAAACATGTTTGACTATTCACTCCAGTGCACAATTAATAAAATATCTCATGGTAATTTAGCTATGCTTGTGATTCTTCCAATCACTGCAATATTAAGTTTGATACAGCTGTCAACTTCAAATGAATTCACCATGGAGTGCTGTTAACTCATAATTTAAAGGTGCACTCAGTAATTTTTTTAATGAATCTTACTGAATTTACACTGAAACCTGCAGCATTATTCAAACACAAAAGTTTTCAGTTACAGATGCCATTGTTGAAACTCACTATTCACAGTCAGCCATAATTAATCCATGAGTGAAAGTGAACAATACCAGGGCAGTTACTGAGATTATGCGAGTAGTGTTTGGCTGGTCATGTGATCCTAACATGGCTGCCCCCATGAGGAGACCCTCTCCATGTAGATTTAAAAAGCTTTTATAAGGTTACTGATATGACTGGAGTCTTCACCTCATGTGAGTGCTCATGATTTTAGACGTGTCAAAATTACTATTCATTATTTTTATTTTTATTTTTATTTTAAGTAGTAAAACGTTTTTAATGAGAAAGAAATTACTGAGTGCACCTTTAATGATGGAAAAAATTAACCAAATAGGGGCACACTTCTCTCCAATAGAACATCGATCACATATAATTTACTCATTATAAGACATAACAGATTTTGTAACAGTGTATTCCCCTACTGTCACCTTATAGCCCTTAAAACAACATTACACTAGGTGAGCAAGTTTTCTCAATAAGATACAGCTGGACTGTAAACAGAGAGGAAACTGGGACACAAAGCATCAGTATGCTGCCTTTACGGTTCACTAGTCAAAACTTCGATCAATTTAATCAATTAAGGCTGCCACACTTTTTCAAAAACCAATCATTAAAGACAGTTTCTTGTTAAAAGATTAATCGATTACTAAGAACCAAAGTTAGGGTTAGGGTCAAAACAGACACAGTGGTGTAGGTTTTCTATGTAGTCCATTGGCACTTCTGTGATCACAGAGACAGCATGTTTATAAAGCACAAAACACTACATTTCTGTCTCTAAATAGTTCTGCCATGGCAATGACTGTAAACAGATAACCACTGTTACCATCAGGAAGAGACGGTAATGTTGTTTGGCTAAAATCCATTCCACATGCATGAAATTAAAGCAACAAATGAATCCAAGTCAATGACTACAATGATGGCTGCATTTTTGGATTTGATTAAAAGAGGACTGCACATGTTATTGGCTAATGTAAATAACTGCTTAACTTTTGAATCAATAAAACAAAGTTTTTGAAACAATGTTCTCTCTCTCTCTCTCTCTCTCAAAGCCCTCATTTAGAGGAAAGGGAGGACAGAAATGGCATAATTAGGAGTAAAGGGAATCAGTGCATTTGAGGAAAGTGAGATGGGGACTCAAGTACAACTTTGCCTACCTTGAAAATGCAATTCCTTCAGCTAGCTGCTTTTCCACTTGTGAAAAAAGGGCTGCACTAGCCTTTCATCTTTGATGGATCATGCATGGATGATAGGGTGCTGTCTGGATGGAGATGGTACCCACACAATAAGGTGATGAAACATCAAAGCTCATACACTCTGCAATTAGACAGTTCAGTCAACAGCCACAGCATCTGGCTATAAAGTATCGCAACTGGTAAAATAAGTCTGGAATATTTTCAAGCACATACTCTAGTAGTCATTCCCCAATTCCCACTCGTAGTAATTAGGCAATTTAATGGAGAAGTGCTCTCTCATGAAGTCTAGACAAGAAATTAGATGATTTTTTCATCTTTAGTATAGAACATTCTTTTAGTACGAACCTGAAACAGCATCAAATCAGTGTGTGCTTCCCCTGCAGAGTCTATAAAGTAAGAATGTATGTGAGTGTGAGTGTGTGTGTATGCGTATGCGCATGTGTTCGGGTGTCACATTCATTCTGGAAACACGTAAACATTTTGGGGACGCCTCATTCCATATGTAATCATGCAGAACACTGAACACATATATTAAACAATTACGCTTTTTTTTTCAATGCAGTTTTTCCCCAAGTACAGCATGGTTTAAGCTACACAGGACACTAAATACCAATCGCACCAGGTTGTACATATTGCTTTGAATCACCAATTTGTTTATAAGTAATGCATGCCACATAGATGATATTGTTTATACAAAAATAACACCAGTGTATATTACTGTGTTTCGTATGAATTACAGAAATGTTATGTTTCATTGAATGTTTTTTCCTCCCCCTTGCAATAAAATACAATTTTGAATTCACTCAACACCAGATGATATATGCAAAATAAGTGGTTATAACTTAATCTGTTATTTTCCAGTTTTAGAACACAAACTTTATTTACAGCCATGGTATATCATTCCTCTCATCCCAACCAAACAAGATCTATCAGACAACTTCCGTTGAGTAGTAAAGGTGCACAACACCTTGAAGCAATTCTCTATTTAAACAATGCAAGAGAAAAACGTGTGCAGTAACACAAATTGTTCTACAGAGCTATGAAAGTTAAGAGGGGAACAACAGATAAAATAGAATAAAATCAAATAAAGACAATGGCTTTGAACAATCCCCCTTTTGTTTGTTTTTTATGTACACATCATGTACAGCAGTGTAAATTTCTGTTTGCCCAAACAATGAAGGAACAAAAGTGAAGGGACCTGAATATAGATACAGTCCAATTAGGTTAATTCAATGACAATCAAACATTGTGGATTTTTAACAATCTTTAACGTAAGTCAGAACTGATTGTACAAAACAACACTTTGGCAAATTCTTTAAAAGCTCTACATGAAAACCACTGACTGCATCCACAAGAAGTCAGATACATACTTTGCACTTTCATAAAACATGACAAATTGTAGTTAATTGTAGCCATTATCAGGGGAGAAACAGGTTTTACCTCTTACATAGCCTTCTATTTTCCAATGGATTATACATATGTCTCTCACAGAAAATAAATTACGATGTTGTATTAATATAGTTGAGTTTGAAGACAGTATATTTGTATCTTCAAAACTATCTTCAGTTTGAATTAATATTTCCCATTGTAGTCTCATGAATTAGTCTGTGTAACCACATAGGAATTCAGTTAGGTGACATAACAATAGATTGTAAAGACTTTACCATGGCCAGCACATAAGGACATCTATCTATGGCTGATGGGCCAATAAATGCTCACTCTTCTTAAGAATTTGACCAGCCCCTTGACTTGCAGTAAACACATAACGTTCTCAGCTCAGACATCAAATCTGACACCCCATGTGGTTACAAACATGGCATAAATATTTATTTATATATATTTATATATAACTGCAATATGTACTCTAACCGCTTATTTTGCTAATTTGTCAAGTTACCAAACTTTCTGGCCTATACACCTATATTTATATTTTTCCAAAATATTAAAAAGTACTTAATATAAAAATACAGAACAATTGTAAAAAAGGAACAAAACATTGATATTTATATGAAATTCATGCATGCTTCCCCACAATAACACACCATGTTCCACTTAAGCGAAATAATAAAAACTGCCAGTAGGGGGAAGCGCAGCAATAGCCAACTGCTGTGGAACCCTTCCGTAAACATTAAAGTGGTCCATCTAGGTTTTTTCTTTGGGCAGTGACTCTCTGTGTTCTTGAATTTGTTTGGAGATACAAAATAAATTGCAAAAACAATGGGATATAAAAGAACAATCTATAAAATATGGCTCTGTGCAAGTAGAAAAGGTGTTACTTGAGGAATCTATTTAACCTAGATTGTATGTGCGGAACGCTGGGCTATGGCAGTAGTATGGTTCAGCTAATCAAAAGCACATGCCGTTGAGGCCACACTCTGGGCCGAACAGAGTGCTCACAGGGTCCAACAGAGGCTCCATACTGCATCAAAGGTGTGTTATTGTGTTTTCTTTGTCTTTCATTTTAATAGGAAAAGCATGTTGACTACGTGCCTTGCACTTCTAGGCTGTTTAGGGATGGGATTTTGGAGCTACCAGTGCCGCCTTCGTAACTGACCAACCTCTAGGAGCCTGTGTGGAGCCCAGCCTGATGTTAGATAACAAACAGAATACCTAACTGCACAGCTGATAAACAAGTGAAAAAGACTCAATAGGTTTTGTTTTAAAGTACACAAATACATTAGAATAACTTCTATTGTATTTTTTTTCTCTGAAAGATGTAAAAAGAAAAGAGAAATTATACTCGTTAGTTGTTAGCCCATAAAGATAAGCATTACAATTCCCATTCCCATACAACCAGCCACAGATAAAGACAGATACATGCACGCAATGGTGATGCGCTGTAACTTTGATAAAGTACTTGGTCAATAAGCCGGGGTATTCACTGGAACTTTGTTTTAAGGCAGATTATTAAATGAACTAACAAGAGACTAGAGATGCCCGTTGGGTTTGATTTGACGAGATGATGTAGGATGACCCTCCCTGCCCCCTCAAGAGCCAATCAGGTATTCTTAACTCATGGCAATCAAATAGGTTATAGCGTCTTTTATTCTGCTAACTTTAACTATAGCAGCCTTACATCTGTACATATAAAGTGACAGAACACCCAAAATTAACCTAACAGTATCTTATGTGACAATGTCTGAAACAATGACAAGAATGTAGTGTGTGTGAACTACTTAAAACTGTCCATTAGAACATAAAACCATTTTAAAAAATTAGTAACATGGGTATCTTCACTGCCATGTTTTTCAAACCATTAAAAATAATAATAATTAAAAAAACAAAAATCTAAATGAATATCCAAACAGAACATGCACTTCATCATG
Source organism: Myxocyprinus asiaticus (assembly GCF_019703515.2). Lineage (NCBI taxonomy): Eukaryota > Metazoa > Chordata > Actinopteri > Cypriniformes > Catostomidae > Myxocyprinus > Myxocyprinus asiaticus. The sequence continues at coordinate 10,319,333 of NC_059378.1, read as the reverse complement.
AACACATGTGGCTGTATCAGCAATAACCCAAACTATGTAAATGAGAGTCCTGGAACAAAAAACAAACACGACTACAGCATTACACAAGACCAGAGACATGACAATATAAAAATGAGAAAATTTTTGCCGCAGCATCACCCTCTAGTGTGTGAGTTAGGCCACACATCACATGGGCTGCAGCACAGCCACATGTACTTACAGAGCGCTGCTTCCTCCAACACAGTGCAAGTCGAGAGGGGCAGAGGGGTAGGGGAGGCAGGGAAGATGGAGGATGCCCGGAAAGAGAGGAAAAGTATTGTGGTTGCCTCATCGGCCACTGGAGGTGCTGTCTCTCAGATGTGCATCAGCAGGGCTCTCTGCAGTCCACCGGAGTAGTTGTGGTGTCCGGTGCACAGGTAAAGAAAGGTTTTAGGGCAATGACATCTGGACTGGAGAATGAAGGGTGGTCAGACGGAGCCAACCCCAGTGCCGGAAGAGGAGATGGGCTCGATCTGTACAGAGTTCACATCGATCGGGGAGACACGGGGTTCCTCCTCTGAGAGGGGTAAAAACTCAGGGTGGGACATGAAGTTATGGATGGAGCTTCTGGATTCTGGCTTCTCTAGGCCCTCGTACAGGGAGCTACGGAATGCATTCACCACCTTAATCTGCAGCGAGAAGTTTGGAGGGGGGAGACAAAAAAAAAACTAATTAGATGGATTGTAATGGCATGGTGTCCGCTTCATGCGAGCAGTACGAATGGATGCATTGAATCTGTGGGAAGACAAAAATATGTTAATCCACAATAGCAATCAAGCTCCTTATGAAATATAAAACAAAGAAACAAACTAATAAAAACAACAGAAACTGGGAATGAGGAATAAAATGAAAACAAATCACAACTAAAATGCATTTTCTAAGATCAACTTGGGGCAAGTGAATGAGGAAATCATGCATAGCATAAAACCGTACACCACAAGTGAGACACAATTTTATCAACCCACAAGCTATAAAATGATACAAACAAAATCACCACAAACATAGAACCACCACAAGACATGAAGGACATCATGCTGTGTGTTGTTGTAGACATTAATGGCAACCGTTTTCTGGAAGCTGGAAGGAAGGGGTGGACGATATAACAGTTGAAACGATTAATTGGTTTAAATTTTGTAAACTGATATACATTTTCATGGAGGAGATTGTTGTGAAATTTACCCTCGGCTAAGCCTCGTCAACCTTTCCTAATAACCCTTGATCTACTGTATATCTGGCATGGCGAAAGATGCGATCGGATTAAGTGAATTACTACAGGAAGTATTAAATAATATCTGGATTAACTAAGCATTTTTATCCAGTAATTATATATAGTAAAAAAAATAATAATAATAATAATCTGAATTAATAGACGTATAAATATATATTTGATATATATCAAATCAATCAAATCCCTTTATGGTTATCTAACACATTTATTTTAAGAATAATGTGGTATATATTTTTTGCTTGTATCACTCAAGAAAAGAGAGAGAGGCAAGACCAGTGACAGGGTGAAATCAAGCATGGAGAAGAGAAGAACTGTCAGGAGGCAGAGAGAGAAAATAGGAGATGCTTAAGGAAAGCACACAACACATGCACACATGCAAAAACAAATTCAATTTGGATTCCTGATTTATGACTCAACAGAACTGTTTACAAATGAGTATGATGAGTATAGAAGTCCGAGCATTTAGTGTGCACGCCTTAATTCAACAGTAGAACTGATGGAATCTCCAATTCATTAAGTAGAAAAAAAGAGGCAAGTATGCTCTGGAGATGCCTACGAAGGCATGATCCATTAGGGGCAAGGAGGCCAACAGGACAGTTTGTCAGGTAGTCTTGTGGTTAACTAAACAAGAATGAGTTTTGACAGGCTGTTGCACTTGCAGTGTAGAGATCCTTTCCCGGTGCCAAACAAGTCATCATTATCTCTGCCAAAGGGTGGGAAGCGAATGCCTAGGTTCGACTTGTAACAGGAAAAAATCAAAATTATAAAGTAGAATTCTCAGGATATAAGTAGTCGTAGCATTAAAATGAGTAGCATGTACATCAACTGCTTCAAAACATATGCTATCTGTGCCTCTAAGACTCTGTGTGCAAAACACACCCCTGGTGAAACATCAGAAACTAATCTTGCCCTCCTGCAATTTTTATGGTTTCAACCTTGAGAAAAACCATCAACAAAAATTTAAATTGGTGTAACTTGTAGTAACAGTATTTTAGGGTCTGAAGGCTTTTCTCTGCATGAAACCCATGGTAACAGACACATCTGAAGAATCCTCTGCCCTGCCAGCGCAACCTATCAGCATTGGCTTAGCCGGCTCAGTCCCTGTTTATTTCTCAAGTTTACATTCTTGTACCACGCAGCTATGTCGGTCACGATTTTTTCTCTCAATTTCCTCCCCCAAGCCGGAGAGAGCCAGGGCGGTATGTTGCTCGCTTGTACAACAGAGCTACAAGTCAAATCATGTAAGAGAGCATGATCAAAAAGAAAAGACCTCATTGTGTCATCAAAAAGGACAACAAAGAAACTGTGACTTTATTTAAAATCAAACTCCTCTCAAGATATTTTGAATATACACTGTACATAAACAGACAAACTAACATAGTTAGAGAAGAGACTAATGCATAAAAGGAATGCCTGCTTAGTGACTAAATTCAGGCAGCCTATGAAAAATGCAGCGACAGCAGGCTGAAGTCATTTGTGAAACATCAATCCTCCACCCTCTCACTTCATGAAAAATAAATTCACAAGAATCCTGAATCAATAACTTGGCTGACAGACCAAATTAGAAAAAGACTACAGACCTAATATGTTCATTATTAAATAAATAAATAAATAAAAATAAACTTGCCTTGCCTATTACTAACACTATGACTAATGCTCATACTTCTAGATTTGAAAAAAGCCGTAACCCTAAGTATTAAATTTCACAACTTGTCCCACAATGTTTTTGCTACTGATACATTACCTCAAATTTAATAGATTAATGTTGGACGATAAAACAGGTGAAAACATCCCATAAACTTACATTAAATGAGGAACCCAAGTGATATCTAGTGTTCAGACTTAGGCCATGTCTACACTAATCTGTTTAAGTTTGAAAATTCCATTTTCAGTTTCCTAACATCATCGTTTTTCAAAGTATTATGGAGAGTGTCTCCATTATGGTGGAGAAAAAGTTCTAGTTTTTAAAAGGGTGTAAAAACTAAGGGCAATTTATAATTCTATGTCAAACCTAAGTCGTAAGCTAAGTAAGGCATTTACGGCATAGCCAACTGCATAGCCTAACGTGCACTTCTACAAAAATGTAACCACACGTTGCGTCATTGCAGACCACAACAACAGTAACTGGTCTGCTTTGTAAGCAAAGACCATCCCCCAGGATGACAAAAAAGATATTTGAGGTGGTGTCACATTTTCTCCAAGATTATTTTAAGATGTATGCATCACTGACTGTATGTTTGACAGTATGGTGTACAGTCAATAATCATATTTCATAAGTTAAGAAAACGGAACACTTCTAATTTGTCAGCAAATGAAAAAGCACCTGTTAAGAGTTGGTTATATTGCCTATGCATTGTAAAGTCCAGCTTCTAAACTTTAAAACAACACCCATTGATGATTTTTTTTTTAATGGAGCATCAAATTATGGCAAAATATTTTTATTAATTATTATTTAAGTGACTCAAGAGCAAGCATACAGTATATGCCTGATTTATTTACTCTCTACATAGCAGACATGTATAATAAATATGTACCATAATTTCAACATGGTCACACCTTGATTAACTCGGTTTTAATTCTAAAATAATTGAATAAATACTTTTGAATCGATTCATAACATTGCTTTTGTTTATTTATGAAATGTATAATTATTTCAGAAATAAATGCATTTTCTCTCAATACACTAGCACTTTGGCTGTGTACTCAATGAACAATGCAGACACACCAACGCAGAACTATAAATGCAAACAAGCCCACAATGAAGGTTTGATGCAGAAGTATAAACCGACCTTAATGCATCTTCAGATGAAAGCATACTAGTGTGGACTTGGCCTTGGGCCAACCACCTAGTAACCAACCACAACACGTTTTCATGGGCGAGCACCACTCACAAACTCTAGTTTCCATTTATAATTCACTACATGACAGAATATAGCTGGACGATCTCTGTCCTTTAATCTTCAAATCGCTAATTTTTTACTTCTTTCCAACTGCCTGTATCTAGATCTCTCTCACCTATGGTTTTATGTGTAATGCAAGAAGCACAACTAATGTAACCTAAAAACAGAAAGCAGGAAAAAAAAAACAGCCTATGACTCATAGCTCCTCCTAGAATATCAATGAAGTGAGATGGAGACAGAGTATAACGTGGTGTCCGCGGAGGAGACACAAGGTGTGATGAGGGAGCTGAAAATATGAGAATGAGGAATAGAGGTGGCACTGCAAAAGAGAGAAAGACAAAGAGAAAAAGAGAAGGTGAGTGAAAGTAGCTGTGAAAAAGGGAGGGGTCTGGTGTTAAAAAGAGAAAGAGAGAGATGACATAAGAGAAAAAGAGGCAGAGAGTGAGATGGAGAAAAGAGAAGATTGAAGTATAGAGCATAAGAATAGAAAAGGCAGAAAGGACTATGAGGGTGAACGTCGAGTGCCTGTTTGTCAGACAGTGAATGTGCCGTGCAGGTCAAAAACATACATCACACATGTGGGAAAGACCAAGGTCATCAATAAGAAGCAGGACCTTCGATATGCTACTGACCAGCTCAGCACATTGTGCCCCATGTGGTCTAACCACACTGTATTATCATAAGTGCAGGGCCTGGACTGTGGGGTAATTCAATACCTGCAGTTCATAACCTTCTACTGATCCAGTGTTTAGCCCCAACACCTCATCCTAACATGTTGTGACATGTCAAGTTTCAGGTGTCAAGTCATTTTTCTGTCCTCACTGAAAGTGAAATGCTGCGCAAAAGCCAATCACAGCATATTTGTTGTGTAAAATATAGCTGGAGTTTGGATGTACAGCATTTCAAAATACATAAATGAGATGTTTGGCCACCTGGATTAATTTTCCTGTGGTAACTCTTAAAGGCATGCAGGCATCAGCGAGGCTGTCCATATTCAAATCACACATGATGCACTGGTTCAGACGTTGGAAGAAATGCAAAGTGAATGAGAAAGAGAAAGAAAAGTTATGGAGGGAGAAGAGAGTGGTTAGACTTTAGTACAAAGACAAAGAAATGTAGAACGGTCCAAAAAGACAGAAAGGGATGGGTGGACAGGGTTCCCACACCTTAGACCAGTGAATTTCCATGACTTTTCCAGTCATTCACGATTACTGGATAAGAATTTTTAAAAATCACTTTAAATTTCTAGAAAATGAAATATATTTGGACCGAATATAACGGCAAACAAATGTATCTCCACTGAAGAATATTCTGTGGCCTTTCCATTACTTTTATTATTTGATTAATTTCCATAACTTTTCCAGCCCTGGAAAACATAATTTTAAAATTCCCAAATTTTTCCTGACTGTGGGAACCCTGGGTAGAAAAGACAGTGCTTTCAAGGTAATGCAGGATATCCACCAGGTTATGAAAGCATTTAGTGCAGTGGCATTCAGCTTGGCCATCATGCAGCAGCAGGGCTATTTTGCCAGCGTGTTATGTGGCACTCACTGCCTGTAGTAGAAGAGGAAGCAGGGGTGGGCGGCCCAGCAGCCGCGGCAGAGTTGGCAGACAGGGAGGAAGAGGAAATCCCCACATGGGTGGGGCTAGAAACAGTTTTTGCATCATTGTGCTGGCTGATCACAGAGGGCTGGCGACGCAGGGCCCCAGGCACCGTCGTTTGGCCCGTCTGGAATGTATAAACCACATCCATCTGCAAAGAACAGGGATGAGGGGGGATAAAAGAAGAAAGGGAGACAAAGAAAGACAAAGACCAAGGCCCAAAAGGCGTGGTTAGAGCAGATAAATATGTTACTGGAAAAAGAGAAAGAGAACATCCCCTCCCCCAACAAATAAAAAGTTCAGTTAGTATTAAGTCATTCAGGCACGAGAGGGGCTGGCACAGGAAAATAAAAGGAAAGTTTAATGTGGGGAACTTATTTTTTTAAGAGAAAGGAAAGGCAGTGATGGTGTCCATGAAAAAAGAAAGGAAGCACAAAGGAAACTAGCTCTATGAAGTACTGATGAGTTTGAAGTGTATTTTATTATTTCTTTCATTGTGTACCACTAACCATGCATGACAGATCAAAAACAGAGTTGCAGGAGGATTTTAAAGTGGGATGGTGGGACTTTGGACGAGGGGGAGAGATAAGGAGCTAATTAGTAGAGTAGTGTTTTTGCAGTCAACTTGCTGGTTTCAAATCAGGAATAAGAGGAGGAGGGAGGGAAGACAAGGAAGTGAGAAGAGCTTTCGGCCTCTTTTTCTTCTGGTGGAATTAGCAGGAATGGGAATCTAGAACAACACGGGGTCTGAACATACCCAGGGCAGATACACATTAAAACTCCCCCTCCCCTTTCACACATTACTGCCTAACAGATACAAAATAAAATAAAATAAAATAACATAAAATTAAATAAAATAAAGAAATGAAGTGGAAGAGAGAAGAATCTGGACCCTTATGATTTCATGAATTTTTACACTAATATACCAAGTCAAGTATTATATAATCAAATGAGAAATTAAACAGCTTTTTTAAAATTTTGACTGATATCTTCAAAACTGTTTTTGTAAGATTAACTGAATTAGATTTGTGATTAGATAAATGAATAGCTAAATTGATTCAAAAAGGTTTTTCGATATATATTATCTTAACCATCACTTAGTAACTCATTGCAGGATTCTTTGTAGGCTCTTGCTTTGACTTTTCACAGTTCACAATTGAGAGAAATCATATTCCTCTGATACATCATATTAATTCCTAACTCCCAAATGACATAATGAGAGTTTTACAAGAAAATTAAGAGAGAAAGAGTAGGTTTGAGATGGTCCCATATTGCCACAACTCAGGAGAGTGAATTCCCCTTGACCTGGCCCACTGCTGAAAGTGAAATTACAAGTCTCTTAACAATACAAAACAAAAACAAACCCCTCAAACTCTTAACAACTAGATTGTGGTAAAGTGAATATGTTGTTTTGACGAAGTGGAGGCAAGCAAATCAGTGTTTCCAATACCAGTTTTTAGCAGTGGTGCTCTGCTGCTATTGAATCTCAAGTGCCATGGCAAAAAAATTATACCCAAGTTCTGAGCTTGCAGTCTGAATAAAATGTGATGAGATAAAGAGAGCATGCCGCAAAATAACATTAAAACAACTCATCTTTCTATTGCATTGTGTAGGGCTGAACGATCCATCAAAATAAAATTCAAATCAAAATGTAAAGAAATTAGAGAAACATTATTTGTATTATAATAATATAAATATAGTTATTATTAGTTCATATACTACAATTGTAATATATTTCTATAATTTCTTGTAGTAATAATAACCATTATAATATTATTATTATTATTTAGTATTATACAGTATTGCCTTTGATATAATAAGCAGTATTACAATGACCTAAAATTCAAGTTGACCCTGTTCCAAAAAATAATGAGGGAAAAGTGGGCCCCATCACAAAGTGCACATTATGATGAATCCTTGACTGAATAAACTGAATTAGTGTTGTCCAATGTTCATAAGACAACGTGTAGCTAGATACAGATACAATTTTGCAATACAGTTTTTGTTATTAAACAAATGTAAAAATGAAACTGTTATTAATATATGCATAATATAAATATAACAAATATAATATATGTAAAAACCGATATAAATAATATAATAAAATAAAATATAATATAAAAATGTAGTAACCAAATTTCTATAAGACTTATATTATTATTAAAGGGGGGTATAATAATAAATTAAACCCCGTTTCCCCCCGCTGAAAGAGCTGAAATTTTGTAGGAAACACTGAAACAAATGAAATCCAGAGGGATAAATCTGTGTCTGTGGAATACATTCGCACTCTTCGATGGGTGGTTTAATGCCCTTTCCACAGTGTTTCATAAAGAATATTCTCATAAACGCCTTCACAGAATCCTTGCCCACAAATGCATAGACACTCCTGGAGGATCCAGATAAATGCATCTGTGAATCCGCTCACAGAATCCACTCATTATTAGTAAGAAGCAACACTGTGTCATGTATGAAGGCAATGGAAACTGAAAGGAGATCCTCCCACATGCCCTCCATCAACAGAGTAAAAAGAAATGTCTTATTCTCGTACATCTTCCAATGAAAGAGAGTGGAGACAGAGCCAATATGATTTGTATGCGAATCCCTGTAAGCAGAGTTCCTTTTAGTCCCCAGATATCTCCAGGCAGGTTCTGCATATTGTTATAGAGACATGGGCTGCCCCACTGGTATTTCATGCGTGTCATCTCCAGGGCACGTGCTGCTTTTAACCTGGGCCACCAAAGCAGCTCAAGTCCCTGCTCAGTCTTTAGGGAGATGGTTTTCCACAATGAACCCATCAGAACACTCAGGGCACAGTGCTGTGGTAAAGCGATTCTCAATGCATCTCAATTTGTCAGCAACAGTGTAGGGGTGCAAATCTTTGACAAGCTTTGCATACAGAGGGATGCAAACTCATGAAAGACAAAAAGGTAAGGAAGTCTTAGCAGGTGTTCCAGATGTATCTTTTCAGTTAATGTGTTTGTTGTATTTAACACTTTTTGTTGAATTGAAAGTTTTTTTTTAAGTGTTTAAACTTTAAATCTAAAGGCATATGTTTGCACAAACACCACAGTGTAAGTGTACCTTTACGTGGTATACTGTATATGCTGCAGATTGAGTTGTTGCAGACCATATGGCACTTGTCTATACCTGAAATGTTTTTTTCTGTGTATGTGAAATGCATTTAAAATTCTCATTATTGTGTGAATCAGTGCTGATTTGTTTGAGAAAGTATCGCAACACATTATTGAATAGATTTTCCCCTCACCGCTATCAGATGCATGTACCATTTGAAATAAAGGACAAGGGTAATTCGTAAACATACTAAGAGCACGTACAAGGTTTAGATGCCTGTATTAAAAGTATTGTGATGCATCTGTGAATCGATTTTTCCCCTCACCTATTTAATACATATAGTGTTGCATTATGAGGTTTAAATGACTGTACTGAAATGGTCAGATCATAAATGCAGATAAACTACAACTTTTAACAGTTAGCTACCAAAGAGCAAAGACAATTTCTCCAGACAAGACCTACAGGGGCAGGGTTGTGTGTAGGTCATTGCCCTTGTATGTATGCCATTACCCTGTTCAGGGTCATTTGCTGGAAGAGACAGGCATGAGAGGCTGAAGTAAGAAGCAAAGAGAAGCTTACCTGGGTCTGGATGCGGTTAAGTCCTCTGAACCACAGAATCTGTCCCCTACGCAGCTCCATCTCACCATGGTCAATCTCATCCGCACCCTCGGTTAGCTCCTCCTCTGGAAACTCACCCTTGGGGATGCCGTGACCGGCCTCCTTCAGGAACTTGAGGTGGTGTGTGGGAATGGCAGATATAAGCTGGTGGAGGACAAGGGAAAAAAAACAGGGTCAAGTGATGCCAACCGTGGCTTATCAAATATGAATTGACTCAGCGGTTGGGATTATGGATGGGTTTCCTAGAATGGGACACAGAGAAAATGTGGTGCACAAATGGAATGTTTTCATTAATTGTTATTGCATTCAATCATTGTGTTCTTTGTATGCTGAAGGACATAAAGAGCCTGATGGAAATCACAGTGACTGAACATTTTGCAAGTTAATTAACTGACAGTATGTTCCCATGTTTTGTAACGAACCTATTTACCACTACATGACTGTTAACATATACATATATACACTACTGGTCAAAAGTTTTGAAACACTTGACTGAAATGTTTCTCATGATCTTAAAAATCTTTTGATCTGGAGGCATATGCTTAAATGTTTGAAATTAGTTTTGTAAACAAAAATATAATAAAATAATAAACTAAAATTTAATTAAAAAAATGAAAATTTTGGAAATTGATGACTTGGACCAAATAATAAAGATAAGCAGCCAATAAGTGCCCAACATAGATGGGAACTCCTTCAATACTGTTTAAAAAGCATCCCAAGGTGATACCTCAAGTAGTTGGTTAAGAAAATGTCAAGAGTACATGTCTGCAAATTCTAGGCAAAGGGTGACTACTTTGAAGATGCCAAAATATAACATAGTTTTGATTTATCTTGGATTTTGTTTAGTCAAAACTTAATTCCCATAGTTCCATTTATGTTATTCCATAGTTTTGATGACTTTACTATTATTCTAAAAAAAAAAAAAAATTATAATAAAGAATAAGTGTTTCAAAACTTTTGACTGGTAGTGTATACACCGATCAGCCACAACATTAAAACCACCTGCCTAATATTGTGTAGGTTCCCCTCATGCCGCCAAAACAGCACCAACCTGCATCTCAGAGTTACCGTAGACTTTGTCAGTTTCAACCAGTCTGGCTATTCTCCTTTGACCTCTCTTATCAACAAGGCATTTCCATCCGCATAACTGCCCCTCACTGGATGTTTTTTGTTTTTGGCACCATTCTGAGTAAATTCTAGAAACTGTTGTGCGTGAAAATCCCAGGAGATCAGCAGTTACAGAAATACTCAAACCAGCCCATCTGGCACCAACAATCATCCATGCAATTATCTAATCAGCCAAACGTGTGGCAGCAGTGCAGTGCATAAAATCATGCAGATACGGGTCAGGAGATCCAGTTAATATTCACATCAACCATCCGAATGGGGAAACAATGTGATCTCAGTGATTTGGACCGTAGCATGATTGTTGGTGCCAGACAGGCTGGTTTGAGTATTTCTGTAACTGCTGATCTCCTGGGATTTTCACGCACAACGGTCTCTATAATTTACTCTGAATGGTGCCAAAAACAAAAAACAACCAGTGAGTGGCAGTTCTGCAGATGGAAACGCCTTGTTAATGAGAGAGGTTAACAGAGAATGGCCAGACTGGTTTGAAATGACAGTCTATGGTAACTCAGATAACCGCTCTGTTCAATTGTGGTGAGAAGAATAGCATTCTGAGATGCGGGTTGGCGCTGTTTTGGCGTCACGAGGGGGACCTACACAATATTAGGCAAGTGGTTTTAATATTGTGGCTGATGAGTGATCAGTATATATATATATATATATATATATATATATATATATATATATATATATATCTACACACACACACATATCAGTGTTTTCAGCTCTGCTACTGAGAGGTGCTGCTACAGAATCTACAGTGCTGTGGCAAAAAAAAAAAAATATTGAGTTTGCAGTCTGAATTGAATGTGATGAGATAAAAAGAATGAGTACCGTAAAATGATACAAAGACAATAAAGATACAACACATCTTTCTATTGGGTTATCTTCAGTGGCTGCACGAAAAAACATAGTCTAACGGATTACTTAAAGTAATAGTTCACCCAAAAATTAATTTTTGGGTGAACTATTCCAAGTAACATCTCACTCATTGGCTGAATGTTTATAGGACAATGTGTAGTTAAGGATACACATACACAACAGAGTTTTGCTATGATAAACTGTATTTAAATTTTAAAAAAAATAGTGCTGTCAGTTGATTAAAATTTATAATTGAGATTAAATCACATAATTTTTCATAATCACGAATAATTGCAAATTTTGAAAGTGCTAAAATTTAACTATATTTACCCCTTTTTTCTGTCAAAATGCATTTAGTTCCTTCATTAAAAAGAAAACAATTTGTAACAATAATGTTTTATTAACATTTTGCAAACAAAGCATTCCACAGTATAATGATAGAAATGCTCTAAAATAGCACCAATTCAAGTAACATTAAACGTTGACTAATTGTTTGCATTTTGATTGCAAGGGGCATTAAATCTCTTAAACCCTCATCCTTCACAATATTAAAAGTAGCTATCCACTTTGCTATAGTAATCATGAAGCCACATTTACATGAAATGCCGCTTTGAATTCTTTAAGTCTTGTTTTGCTTTTAGCGCTGGCACTGTCCACGTAATGATACTTCATCCAAATGGTCTTGAATGCAATGCCAGGTAAATTCTGATACTTTACTCCAGCGGGTCGTGAGAATGCGGCTTATCACAAATCACATCTGGGTTTGTTTTGTACAAAAATTTATGGTTAAGTGGTCTTTTGTCCATCACTTGATCATCTGTTGTGTGTGTGTCTGTGGTTTGTGCGTCAGAGTATTGACCCCGGGCACCACGCAAATGTTCCGCCCTATTCCAACCAGTGTTCAGCACTCACACAGAGTGGAATAAAATGTTAGAATCTAATGTGAAAATATGCAAATGTGTTAATCACGATTGAGAAAAATTAACATGTTAAAAAATTTAAATTAATCGCATGTGATAAGTTAATTTCGACAGCTCTAAAATAATATTTTTATTATTCATTTTATTTTGTTTAGTGAATAGGCTCCCCACTGCAAAATAGAATTCTGTAAGACACAGATATATACACACACACACACACACACACACACACACACACACAAATACATGCCATTCCCTGCAGCCTGTAACTATGATGGCTCTAAAATAATTGTATATTTCTGTGCCTCTCCTCTGCGGGTGCCTCTGTTGAAGTTGTTCAAAACGAGACATTAGAGACAATTTTATACATCCACTGCTGCTGATGCCCATGTTTAAGTTCCCAGCAGCTGGATTAATAGGTTACTTTTGTATGTGCACAAACAAACACACACATGCACAAACACCAGCTGATGACACAGTAGGAAGTGGCTTATGTGTGATGCAACTGCCATAAGGAGCACACGGCTTGCAGCTCAAAAGGCTTTACCCTTACTTGGTAACTTCCTCATCCTCTTGATGACATAATGTAATGCATCATTCTCTGTATGGATGTTTGTAAAGCCGCAGAGGAGGATGCATTCATATTTATGGTAAACAAGGTCAGAAATTAATCAGGGCACAGGGCAACATTGCCACTGTAAGTGACAAATATACCACATGTATTTCAAATGAGAAAAGGGAATTTCTTTTTGTATTATCTGTTATGTAACATTTGAAATATTTCATAATAATCTCCTAGGCCTAATTATGGGTTTAGTGCCTTAGCAGACACTGTAGCTGTCAGATTTGTTATGTATTCACTATCTCAGAGGCAAGTGAATGTTTAGCTAATATGAAGTGATTGAAAATGGAGTTTACATCAAAATCTACCAAGACTAGAAACTAACATAAGGGCCGGTCAATTATATAAATTGCAATCTAGCAGAACACTTATTTGGACTATGATTCCTTGTGTATTATTTACTTCAGTACTTCTGTATTCAATATTAATTTTATAGGTAACAGCCATAATTGTTCAAATTGAAAATGTATTTCATTTAAAGGAATAGTTCAACCAAAAATGATAATTCTCTCATAATTTACTCACCCATACACTGTCTCAAATTCATGTGACTTTCTTTCTTCTGCAGAACACAAAGATTTTCTGAAGGATAAATTAAATGGTTTTGTCCATATAATGCAAGTCAATGGGTTTCAAAACTTTCAAGCTTAAAAGAGAACATAAACACAGCATAAAGTTAATCCATATGACTCGAGTTATTTAATTCGTCTTCTCCTCGAGTCGAATGGATTCCCTTTATGCTGTGTTTATGTTCTCTTTTAAGCTTGAAAGTTTTGAACCCCATTGACTTGCATTGTATAAGCAACAAAAAAAAAAAAAAAAAAAAAAAAAGAAATTCATATATTCCTCAGAAAATCTTTGTACAAGTTTGAAAAAGGGTTTGAGACAGCATAAGGGTGAGTAAATGATGAGAGATTTATCATTTTTGGGTGAACTTTTCGTTTAAGTGATTCATTTTAAGTATCTGGCATAAATGGATGACACCATGTTTTTATATGGTTAAAAAAAAAGCCCTCATAAAGGTAAACAAATGCAATTGAAAATCAATTTCAGGAGGCAAATATTGAAAAAAAAAAAAAAGAATAAAAAAATAAAAACATTTCTGACACTGATGCTGAATTGTTTGTGCTGCTGAGTTCATACTGGTGTCATCTTTTTGAGAGCTGAATTTTGAGGTGGTTGTAATCGTTCTCAACTTACTGTCTGCCTGCTTCCCTCTATCCCTCCCACAGGTTTGAAATCACACACAGCTTCACCTCCCCCTTCCCTGCCCTCCCGGTGGGATTGAAGAGGGAACTAAAGATGTTCTACATCACCCACGCTCATGCATTCTGCCATGATGTTTTCATTATTGCACCACTGAGAAGCTTGTGCATCTCTCTCTCTCTCTCTCATTATGTTATCTGTAAATGTGTTCTTCTGACTACCTATAATGCTAATTATTGCTGTGATTAAAAAAAAAAAAAAAAAAAAGGCTTGGGAGATTTAAAAGAGCTATTGATTAATTGATTGGTGACAAACACAAACATACTGTAACAGGTTTAACAGAACAACATTTAAGTTCTTTGAAGGCTTTTCAATTTAAATGTTTTGCAAAAATAAATAAATAAATAAATAAATAAATAAATAAATAACTTAAATAGTGGGATTAACCAGGGAAATATAGCTTTAAACACATAAATACAACAATTAACAATACACATGCTAATTGACATAATTTAACAACATTTAAGGTCATTAAGACATTTAAGACATTACAGCATGATTTTCTGTAAAGCTGCTTTGAATCAATGTGCATTGTGAAAAGCTTTATACAATTAAAAATGCCTTGACCTGATTTAAAGGAGTGTCTGATGTATTACATCATTTAATTTAGATAAATGCAACACAGCATCTTTGACTGAGTTCCTTAAACTTGGCAGTGTGCAGCTGTATTATTAAAAGTGTCTCCAAATTTAAGACCACTGCAAACAACATTAAAGATATATAAGACTTTTTGGCTTTAAGCTTCGAAGAATCATTTTAGGAGAATTTAATACTTTTTAATAACTCGCAGGTACCCTGTGTAAGAATTAGCCTTACCTGACCCCAGAGCAGCTCGCCAACCCCTATGAACACACACCAGAGCCACTGATCGATGGTGAGGGCTGTGCAGGAGAATGGCTTCCCTCCAAACTGCACAATAACAATCTGTAACAAAGTATATACCATTAGTCCACTTCAACTTTAATAAAGCAATATGCCACAAGAGGCTAAGAGTTACAAACATTTTGAGACCGTTAAGGGGTGTTGTTTTGCAAAGTGGAGTGCTTGAACCTTCTGTAATCATGGTAAAAACAACTGTAACCCACGGCCTTAGGTGGCATACTGTATTTATAAAATGGTGGCAATATGATGAATGTTCAATTGAAAATAAAAATTATTATTAACAGTAACACAAATGTCCAATTCCTTGGCCAAGTAATATAATTTATTAACATAAATGTAGGCCGTTTACGCATGCTAAACAACGTAGCTACTTAGCACATGCAAAATTTAATTTATGTGCGGTTACAGCTGTGTGCATATTGGTAACGACAAAGACTAAACAGCTCCTCGTCAATAAATCTATCAAACTGACTTCTTTCATGAAATTATTTCTTTCAACTTACCTGCAGAACAAAGGTTCCCAGAACAACACTGCAGAATATGGGGTTCCGATAGATTCCCTCAAACACGTTCCTCTCACCGTGGATCTTGCGGGCATTGATCTCATTGAAGAGCTGCATCATAACGAAGACGTTGAAGATGATGGTGTAGTGCTCAGATGGTGGGGAGTGGAGTGGGGAGTTACGGCCGCTATCAATGTTGAACAACTTCTCACCTTTGGGGACAGCAAGATGGTTTCAGTAATTAAATTCATACAGTGTTGTATGTTTTCGGAAGCACTTAAGGGAATTTTCAATAAATACTACATGTTCTCGTTAATTAAAAAAGAAAATTCCGTCAAGTGTAATGCCCAAAGAGAGAGATATGAAAAAGTATTTTCAAACTCCACAGACTGGGGTCTACTGTGTCACTGTTTCTAAATCCACAGGCACTGTAAACTTGTGATATACTTAAACTTGTCAAATTAGTTGGCAGCAGCGCAACATGGGAACATTTACAGCGATCTCTCCTGCAGCACTGTGACATGCTTTAGGGCTTTAGCTAGTCTGTTATGTGATCTGTTTGACAAGCAGGGAACACAAGCTGGCTTCAAACCAGGATTTACAGATAAACCGCCTATTTGTGGCAGGTTTTCACTGTTAAATTTGAAGTGGAGATGGAGGCAATTAACTCTTTGACAGGAAATCCTTACATGGAACAACACATTTTACTCCAATGAATATTTCTCAGGATACGATTATACTTTAAAGTCTTAGCTATAATAAAATTGTATGCCTTAAAAGTGGGCACGTTATCACACTAAATGTGGTAAATGTGGTAAGTTCAATGAAACCTGCCATTAAACAGCCTATTATAGGCTTTGCAGCAAAGTGTCAACAGTAAAACAATAATGAAACACAAAATTAATTAACCCCTTATAATCTGGTGCAGAAAGCACTAGAAAATTTTTTTCCCCCCATCACATTCCATCACAATATACAGATCTGAAATGTAGGTGGCGCTCTAACTCATTTTAGCCCTCACAGATGTGCTTGTCCATAGACATTCAGTCTAATTTTCAGTTCAAGCACCACCCCTGTTGTTTCATTGAATATCTTAGCTTTTGAGTAGACTAGAAGCTCAATCTAGGCGTCATTAGAAAGCTGAGATCCTGCTCTTTGCGAATTTTATCATCAATAGTCAAAAACATATTTTCTGTTTATTTGTTTTGCATGCTTTTCCTTCTGGATGGCATATTTTGTTCTGGACATCTTAGATATAACATTGTATTATTCAGCCAAGCAAGCTCACAGACAAGTAAACAATAGCACATTTTTTAAAGAACTTCCTATTTTTGCTATTTTGGGGCTTACAACAGCAGTTACTGGAGCATAAAAGAGACATTTGTATTTGATGACTTACAGAAATCATATTTCACTTTGTGATTCTTTTTAAAAAATCTTTCGAACTGTGTTATTAACTGTATTAAATTAAATCACATTTCATACAGTCACATTCCTGAGAGTGCTTTCATTTGATATATGACTTGTCTATTTATGTGCTATGTGAAGGACTTTTATGTTTATATAAATATTTCTACCCCATTACGTCTGGGGGGTGCTAATTTTCAAAGCGAATGTTTTGAGGCCTTATTTTGTTATTTTAAGTAATATAAATGCAGAAGTGATCAGATTCAGGATATCTCTGAAAAGTTCAGATTCTAAGCATTCCAAAAATACCTCATATGCCTAACTTATGTATACAGAGACTTTAATGTTTTAAGCATAAACTTTTTTCACAGTATATCACCCCCCTTAGTTTAAGGGGTATAACAATAGTACTCTGGCTACACAAATGGAAACAATATTTGAGATGTTGGAACACATTTCACTGTGGTAAAACTACATTTTGGTAAAACCTCATCATGAATAGAGAATCCTCTTACCAGCAAAGAGAAGAGTAAATGTGATGACAGATTCAGATTATCTCTGAAAAGTTCAGATTCTAAACTTTCCAATGATACCTCATATGCCTGACTTATGTATACGGAGACTTTAATGTTTTAAGCATAAACGTTTTTCACGATATAGCGCCTGCCTTAGTTTAAGAGGTTAAACAGCAAAAATGTAAAATATAACATACAAAACCATTAAACCAGAACTTGCCCCAATAAAAATGTTACAACTTGCCCCAACCTGACAATTATGAGAAATACCCTTGCCCTGAGAACACAGTACAACCTAGTGTGTTTTTCTTGTGTTCACCAGTTTAAACAACAACTAAAGCAAAAATATGATAATATTGGAATTTTAGTTTGGAGGTTCAAATTTACAAAAAAAATATTTTAATTTAAGAGGGTTTTTTAAGATCAACATACAAATCCACTACTAGAGTGATTGTGACCTTATATTTTACAACTTCCTGGAATGGCAACTGGGTCTCCCCTATATCCCACTCAGTAGTACTCTGGCTACACAAATGGAAATAATGTTTGAGATATTGGAACTCATTTCATTGTGGTAAAACTACATTTTGGTAAAACCTCATCATATATAGCGAAGCCTCTTACCAGCAAAGAGAAGAGTAAATGTGATGACAAGTTGGTAAACGGCATGACCTAAGATGTTCTTCATCATAGTCCTGGAAATTAGTGGTTTGTTCCGGCCGTAAGGTTTTCGCAGTAGGAGTGATTCTGTCGGAGGTTCCGTTGCCAGAGCCAAGGAAGCCAGTGTGTCCATAATCAGATTTACCCACAACATCTGAACAGCTTTAAGAGGAGAGTCCTGCAGACACAACAAACCAGAGTGAGACTCAACAGAAAGGACATTCTAACAGTATTGTCATATGTAATGTAGTTAGGCTGGGACACAGTAAGGCTGGCCGGCCCCACATTAGCTGAAGTCTGGTAACAGCGCTAAATGGCCACAACATATTTCAGTAAATATAAAAGACTTGGTCTTGGCTTGTACAGTTCCTTTGTCTTTATGGTTGCATTCTTTAATAATGGTCACTATGATGAATTGTCCCCCACAATGGCATGCTTAACCACCAAGTACACTTGTGTTTATCCGCCTGGGACCCAGCAATTAATTTTTGTCTTTTGTAGAGGCATTTGTTTCTAGTGAATTTTTTAGATCATATATGCCACTTTTTAAAAATTGGTGCATCTTAAAGAGGATATTTTGGGCTTTTCAAATGTTTTAAATGTTTGGTGATTTTGCCAGGACAACTTCCTCTCCTTTGTTTTTTCTAAACATCTTTGAAAAATGTTATTGTTAAATTTAGTGCCAGAGTGCTGAAAAACATAAATGTCACATTAAATAGCTTTAAATTCATATGAATAAGTGTGCGTACAAAAATAGCTAAAATCACTGTTTACATTTCTTATTATATCAGTGTTACAAAGGAAATGTAATAAAATAAAAAAATATCCCAGGACCTAAAACTTGATTGGTACATGAAAAAACATTTTTGCCAGTATTTTCTTTTCTCAATGACTTACAGTACAGATGTTGTTTACAGATGAAGTACTGTATAATAAAATGTGCAATGCGAAAATGAGTCTGGTCAGAGGATGTTAATGTACCTGTGTGATGCATGCCCCAGTGAAGGCAACGATTACAGCCACCACATTGACAGTCAGTTGAAACTGCAGAAACTTGGAGATGCTGTCATAGACATTACGTCCCCACATCACGGCTTTGACAATACTGGTGAAGTTGTCATCTGTAAGGATGATGTCAGAGGCCTCCTTTGCAACATCTGTGCCAGCAATTCCCTGAAAGACAAAGCAAGCAGCTGCTTTTCAGAAATATTACATGAGTGTCTGCGTAAATACTGGAAAAGTAATAATTTAATAATTTTCTTTATTTATCACACATTTGCACATATACAGTGAAATTCTTCTTTTTCACATATCCCAGCTAGGCTGGGGTCAGAGTGCAGGGTCAGCCATGATATGGCACCCCTGGAGCAGATAGGGTCAAGGGCCTTGCTCAAGGGCCCAACAGTGGCATCTTGGCGGTGCTGGGGCTTGAACCCCCGACCTTCTGATCAGTAACCCAGAGCCTTAACCGCTGAGCCACCACTGCCCCACTAGTCTACTTCATTATGAATTGGAGATACTGGTTTATTTTCAGGAATAAGTCAGTTCTTTTGAACAAAAATGTTGAAAGGAAAACATCAGAGTTAAAAGGGGAAAGAACGTCATGGTTACTTGCGATGTGTCCCGTGGCGCCATGCCCATCTTGGGACTCGAGTCTGGAGCCAGTGCTGAAGCGGCCTCATATGCATCAACCCAAGCGGGGTGGCCACCGCTGAGGATGCCATATGCCCCAGGAGCCTCTGAAAAAGTTTCAGTGGAACCGCTGTTTTCTGTTTGAATGCCTTCAAACAGGCCAGCACCGACTGGGCGCGCTCGTTCATAAGGCGCGCCGTCAAGGAGACTGAGTCCAACTCCAAACCGAGAAAAGAGATGCTCTGAACCGGGAGAAGCTTGCTCTTTTCCCAATTGACCCAGAGCCCTAGTCGGCTGAGGTGTGAGAGCACCAGGTCCCTGTGTGCGCACAACATGTCTCGAGAGTGAGCTAGGATTAGCCAGTCATCGAGATAGTTGAGAAAGCGAATACCCACCTCCCTTAGCGGGGCAAGGGCAGCCTCTGCGGCCTTCATGAAGACGCGAGGAGACAGGGACAGGCCGAAAGGGAGGACTTTGTACTGATACGCCTGACCCTCGAATGCAAACCGCAGGAAGGGTCTGTGTCGAGGAAGGATCGAGACGTGGAAGTACGCTTCCTTCAGGTCTACCGCCGCGAACCAAACTTGATGCCGGACGCTCGCCAGAATGCGTTTTAGCATCAGCATCTTGAACGGGAGTCTGTGTAAGGCCCGGTTCAGTACTCGCAGGTCCAAGATTGGCCGCAACCCACCGCTTTTTTTCGGTACGATGAAGTAGGGACTGTAAAACCCCTTCTTCACCTCGGCTGGAGGGACAGGTTCTATCGCGCCCTTCCATAGGAGGGTAGCGTTCTCCGTGCGCAAAGTAGCAGCGTTTTCGCTCTTGACCAAGGTGAAGTGAATACCGCTGAACCTGGGCGGGCGCCTGGCGAACTGAATCACGTAGCCGAGTCGGACGGTCTGGATCAGCCATCGCGACGGATTGGAAAGCGTGAGCCACGTGTCCAAGTTCCGCGCAAGGGGGACCAAGGGGACAACGTCGTCGGACGTACCAGCAGGTGGGGCCTTGCGGCGGGGTGAAGCTCAAGGTGCCACACCACATCGTGGCCGTGCTGATTCTAGGGACATCAAAGCACTTACCTGGCTCCTTGTGACCAGCCCCGGAACAGCCTGGGACGGGGGAGGAAGAGGCCTGTCCTCGTAACCCGTGGAGACTGCCACATCGGGGGCGACTGTGTGCCACAGCTGGGCGCTCAGGGGCGGAAAGGCCACCGCTGGAGCGCCAATCCTGCAAGAAAAAACCCGTGGACGGTAGTCGTGTTGACGACCGTGCACACCGGGTATGTGACCCAAGGAGGAAGGAAGCCGCTCTTTTGCTGAACTGTTGGGTACCGCAGTCACTTGGGCATGCGGCGAAATTAAACAAAAAGGCAACAAAAGATTTTCCACCCGGCCCTCCACCGGGGAATGGAGTGGTTGTTTTACCAGCTCCAGATGAGTGGGTTCCCTCGTCTCTGGGTCGCCCATCTCAGGAGCGCTTTGACGACCTCCGTGGGTTCTTAGGCGGCGACGAGCAGACGGGGTGCGGGATCTTGAGCCGCGCCGGGGCAGGATGTGCCGGATTGCCTCCGTCTGCTGCTTCACCGCCGAGAACTACTGGGAAAAGTCCTCGACGGTGTCTCCGAATAGGCCAGCCTGGGAAATGGGGACAGCAAGGAACCGTGTCTTGTCGGCCTTACCCATCTCGACCAGGTTGAGCCAAAGGTGGTGCTCCTGGACCACTAGTGTGGCCATCATCCACCTGAGAGACCGCTACTTCGTCACTCGGAGAGCGAGGTCGGTCACCGAGCGCAGTTCCTGCATCAAATCTGGGGCGGAACTACCCTCGTGCAGTTCTTTCAATGCCTTGGCTTGGTGGACCCGCAGGAGAGCCATGGCGTACAGGGCAGAGGCGGCTTGTCCAGCAGCGCTGTAGGCTTTAGCCATCAGGGACGACGTGAGCCTACAGGGCTTGGACGGGAGCTTACGGTGTCCGCGCCAGGTGGCGGCGTTCTGCGAGCATAGGTGCACCGTGAGCGCCTTATCCACTGGGGGAATCGCAGTATAGCCCCTGGCCGCCCCGCCATCGGGGGTAGTGAGAGCGAGGGAACTGCGGAATCGGGGCCGGGTAGTAAAAGGTGCCTCCCACGATTTTGTCAGCTCCTCATGCACTTCCAGGAAGAATGGCACTGGAGCGGGGCGTGGCTGTTTTGAGCGGTGCCGCGAGCCCAGGAACCAATCATCAAGCCGTGAGGATTCAGGGGAGAGCGGAGGGTTCCACTCTAACCCGATGCTCGCAGCCGCCCGGGAAAGCATGTCCATCATTTTGGCATCGGCCTGTGACTGGGCAATCGTCCCCAAAGGGGGAAGCCCAGCTGAGGCTTCTGTGTCCGACTGGACAAGCCATCTCTCCAATGCTGCGCTCGAGAGCTCATCATCTTCGCGGGCTCCGAACAAGAAGCCAGACTCGCCGTGAGTGCTAGCCGCACTAGCCTCATACCCGTAGGTAGAAGGACCAAAGTGGGGAGCCGCTGGGGTGGCTTGCTTTCGACCGCAACGTTTCCATGGTCATGTTCTCGCAATGAGAACACGAACCATCCACAAACGCTGCCTCCGTGTGGGTCACGCCCAGACACGAAAGACAGCGATCATGACCATCCGAAGTTGAGAGATAACGACTGCAACCAGGAATAACACATAATCGGAAAGGCATCTTTAAAAAGACGTTCCGTGTGTGCCGCTCTTATAGAGAAATATATACTCTTTTAGAGGAAAAAAGCTCTTTCAGAAAATATACTCTCTTGTTTTCTACCGAAGCGCCCAGGGGCGTTCTCTGCAGTGCACCAGTGCAGAGGAGGGAGAAGCCGCTGAAATGCGCCGTCAGATCCAGCAGAGGTGAATGAACAGTATAATTCAGCTGAATGAGCATGACCGTTCGGCTCCGAAGAGAAAATCTGAATAAGTGGTATGTCCGGGGGAGTGGCATGCAAATACCACTCGCCAATTTTCATTGGCCTTTTATCAAAGACCAGAGGTGTCTCGGGCTCCCAAGAGTGACCCCTAGTGTCAGTACATCGACACAATGTCAAGTGAGTGACAGATAGGGAACTACAATAGAATGAGTGCACCGTGAATGTGTTAGCCCTCTTCATGGCTGCGGATGTGTTTTATATCAGGATATTTCAGCTAAAAGAAAGTCTTGCATGGCTACGCAAATGGTCCTTAACTCTTCACAGGCCATTGGCTCGATCACTTTCTGCACCATCTCATCTCGATCCTTGGCCTTGAAGGCACGTAGCTTTCCTGAGCACCGCAAATAGAAGATCCAAATTAAATCATATCTTGGACAGCTTCAGAGCTTCTATTTCTGAAACAATGTACCATCCATGGCCTCTTTCTAACTTAATGTACTCCAATTGGCAGTTACCACAATTGCACCACCAACTGCTTTTGAAATCTTCTTAGGTTTTGAATTTCTGAGCATCTATATGTAAGATTGAGTGTGAATTGTGTATATAAATGTAGTGTCTATGTCTTACACTCTATACAAAGTGCACGTTTGGAAGCACATATTAATTGTTACGTCTCCTTGTGGGGTCATCTGATCAACAAGCAGGGGCTCCATGAGCACTGCTCACCCACTGATGAGCAAACGAGCCCGCGCCACATGTTGCAATGATGTCCTGAGGCATTTTGGCTTGGTGCAGAGCAGGGGATATTGGACAGGGATTAGGACAAAACCTCTCCAGTTATTAAGGCAATCTTTGACACAGTCTAACACCTGCTGCCAAACCCTCATCGAACGAGCCAGACACGCAGCCCAACACTGCAACCGACTTTTGCAATAAAAAGACAATTTAGCAGCACTGTGTATCTAAATGTTTGATGGTGTGTCTATGACTTGCACTCTCCATACAAAGTGCTTGTTTAGAAGCACATATTAATTGTTACGTCTCCTTGTGGGGTCATCTGATCAACAAGCAGGGGCTCCATGAGCATTGCTCACCCATTGATGAGCACACAAGTCCACACCATGTTATAATGATGTCCTGAGGCATTTTGGCTTGGTGCAGAGCAGGGGATATTGGACAGGGATTAGGACAAAACCTCTCCAGTTATTAAGGCAATCTTTGACACAGTCTAACACCTGTTGCCAAACCCTCATCAAATGAGCCCCAACACTGCAACCAACTTTTGCAATAAAAAGACAATTTAGCAGCTGGACAGCTGTTTTAAAATCAAAACAAACAAAACAAAGGCTGAACAGACTAAAAAAAAACTACTGCCATTATAAAATGCATTTTAAAAGATGCATCTAATATATATATATTATTTAATAGTTAAATTTAATTACATTTTTAAATATGAATAGCATTAAATATGCCTATTTGTCAATTTGAAAAGTGATTTATTAGTGTATTATTTTATTCAAGTCCTCCATAATGTGAAACTTGTGTCTGAAAGAAAAACAGAGCACTGATTTGACTGGGGAAGCACAAAAAATACATGATTTACCATAGCGAAGCCAACATCTGCTTTTTTAAGAGCAGGACCGTCATTGGTTCCATCTCCAGTCACAGCCACCACCTGTCTCGTCTCTCCAACTGTGCTGTCAATGATGCCTGAAAGACAATAACACAGGCACTGTTTTAGGGAAAACCAAAATAGGTTACAATATTTAACCTGCATGAATTAAAGATAACACAATACCTGCACACACAAACAAAACATCTGTGTTTGAATTTAGTTGTTAAGCCTCAACAAAACTAAAAGCATCCATTATTTCAGTATGGATTCATAACAGGTAACCACAATAAGAACAGGGCTTCACAACATGGCCAAAAGTATGTGGGCACATGAACATCACACCCATATGTCCTACAAGTGCATGTTGAACATATTTCAAAATCCTGAGCATTAATAGGGAGTTGGTCCTCCAGAAGAGCTTTCACTCTTCTGGTTCAACTTTTCCACTAGATGTTGGAACATGGCTGTGGGGATTTGCTCCCATTTAGACACAAATGGGACACATTTAGGTCTTACCAGTTCCAAATCATCACAAAGGTGTTTAAAAGGCATTAGTTAGAAGGGGTGTACACATACTTTTGACCATGAAGTGTATGTATAAATGTTAATACAGTATAACAGTACATTAAAAGTGTAAACTGCAAACTATCCATTCACCAAACCATTGGTAAGTTTCTAACCTTTGACCAGAGTGTGTTTGTCTGTTGGGGAGGAACGGGCCAGAACACGCAGTTTGGGCCAGACCTTGTCAAGACGCTCTTGCTCCACCTAGAGATAGAGACAATGTTTAAATAAGCACTTTGC
Organism: Myxocyprinus asiaticus; assembly: GCF_019703515.2. Lineage (NCBI taxonomy): Eukaryota > Metazoa > Chordata > Actinopteri > Cypriniformes > Catostomidae > Myxocyprinus > Myxocyprinus asiaticus. Next base: position 10,294,190 of record NC_059378.1, on the reverse strand, counting down.
ATGTCCTTGTATCTCAACTGTACATAAAGTTCTCCAGCTCCTTACTTCTCCTTTGTCATTACGAATCTGCTGGTTGAAGTCTTTGCCCTCCAGACACAAGAAGTCCTCTCCAGGCTGCAGGATTCCACACTTGGTGGCGATGGCACGGGCTGTGTTGATGTTGTCTCCAGTGACCATACGGACGGTAATGCCTGCTCGCTGGCATTTAGCGATAGCTTCAGGAACCTGCAGATTGAGCACACAGAGGAAAAGAAGGACAATTGACTGGCTTGGTTCAAAGCAGGAGATACTGGGTAGCCTAACATTCACTGGCAAATCCTTATCCATCCTTATCCACTCCAACAATGATTTATGTTTAAATAGCAAAATACGCAGTCTGAATGGACAACAAATCCAGACCAGAGGATTTAGCAATTCAAAGTTAGTACCACAAAATACTACACAAGATATTTCTAATATAACACAATTTATTAGATAATAATATCTAATAAAGTTCAATAGACAGAAGGGGCATTTTCAACAGTTAATAATCTACTATTTTTGCTGTATGTTATTTTGTAGCCAGGCCTTGCTGAGGAGAGACATGATTTGAAAGAAATTTATAAGTTTGTGAGAGACATATTCTGGCAGGTAGTGCATGTGCGCAGTGGCGCTTATGTGGGCGGTCGAGTCATATCCCAATTTCAATCCAATGTCCTTTCAATAAAAAAATGTCATTAGTTTCAGATCAGTGCATTGTCTGGTGTGCTCAACTTTAGGTAGACTTAACTGAACTCAACAACACCAGAACTTCTCCCACAATTTTCCAAAAAACAACAGGGCATTTTGCACCAATACAGTAGAATTTGTTTTGCATTGTTGTCACTGGAATGATTGTTGAAATTTTGCTTCGGTGCGATCAGTTTGCACTTAACATAGTTTAAAAAGACCAGGCTGAATTTGGGTGGAAGCAAGACAAACCTCTAGGTGATCAGTGCTAAAGATATTGTAATCACTCTTGGTGTGGCGCCCTGACAGTCCTGTGTCATTCATTTAGGCATTAGTGTATTGAGACTACTTAACACATGAAGTGGCTGATCTAGAGCTTGTGTGTGTATGCTGGAGTCCTATGTAATTATCCCCACTCAGTCTTGCAATGAATCACACCACACCCCTAATTAGAACCAATAAGCTTACTTATTTATAGATAATTAAAAACCTCCCAGTGTTTCCATGGACAGAGATGTTGTACAGTGATATCACACAACGCCATGGCATGTGAAGAACATGCTATCTTGACATGATGCACAGAAACTAGTGTGTGCATTTATAACCTAAAAACCTGACCACTGTCTTGCCTCCAAACATTGCTACAAGAGAGTGTTTTTCACTAGGGCAAAAACATTTAAGCTCATCTTTTCATCACTACATTATTCTAAAATTCTATTATAAAGCTGTAAATGGGCTTGCTCTACTATCAGGCAGAACACAATATTGTCTTCTATATCAGCTCTGATCACAAGGCACAATCATTGCAAAAGTATGGTCCACATTGCAGTTTAGGGTGAGGATCACCAAATTAGACCGAAACGGTCCTTCTGACAAAAATTTTAAGACACCAACAGTTTTTTTTATTCTCCAGAAATTTTGGGGATGAAGAAAATCCCATATATCTTGTTTACATGATACTAAGCATCTAAAAACAAAAAAGCTCTTGAATATCTTTCAAAGACTTAATGTCATTAACCTAGGAAACCTGGCAAGTGCACTTATTTAATTGCACAAAAATAAGTGCTCAGTACTATTTCAGTACTTAATTGAAATCTGAATTAACCGTTTATCGCCTGCCATTCCAGTCATATCCAGCCTGCTTGATTCCCACAAAAGAAAATCCACCCCCCCATGCTTCACCTATCATATATAGCCCACTACTTCCACAAAACCCTCCACAAACTGAACCAAATGCAAATTGCCTGATCTTAATATGAATCTTCACCTCTTGTATTTCAGAGTTGTACACTATATATTTAAAGCTGAACTGAACTGAAGTTACACCAGTCAGTGTCACAGAAACTCTGACTGTGTGGTGAATGGACAGAGGATGACAAATTAGATCCAAAAGTGGATGTCAACTTTGTTCATGTTTACCTCATAATAACCCCATACATGTATGCTCAACAAATAAAATAGTTAGTGAAATGTAGCAGGAAGCAGACATAAAAATGTATCATACTACTCCAGAAAGGTTGGGGGGGCGGGGGGGATTTATTTAACCTAAATACCAGTCATTACACAATTATATATGCCACTTCATTTGAGGGAAGCTGACATAAATTCTGCATTGATCCATAATCAAAAATAGCACAATCACCTGTCATGTACCCATTTTACCACCTTCAAGGGAATTAGGTCAGACTGTCCCTCTAACGATGTCCCTTTAACGATTCCTGTCTACACTTTCATATGGTGCCTGACATTCTGCAATGAATCCATCATCATCACATGATAATCACGATCACAACATTTTTATTATATTAAATGCGATGGGATGCTCCAGTCTGAAGCTGCCATCTGATTTCCATCATGTCTTTCTATGGAAGCAGCATACACAAATCTGCAGTCCATATACAGGTGCATCTCAATAAATTAGAATGTCGTGGAAAAGTTCATTTATTTCAGTAATTCAACTCAAATTGTGAAACTCGTGTATTAAATAAATTCAATGCACACAGACTGAAGTAGTTTAAGTCTTTGGTTCTTTTAATTGTGATGATTTCGGCTCACATTTAACAAAAACCCACCAATTCACTATCTCAAAAAATTAGAATATGGTGGCATGCCAATCAGCTAATCAACTCAAAACACCTGCAAAAGTTTCCTGAGCCTTCAAAATGGTCTCTCAGTTTGGTTCACTAGGCTACACAATCATGGGGAAGACTGCTGATCTGACAGTTGTCCAGAAGACAATCACTGACACCCTTCACAAGGAGGGTAAGCCACAAACATTCATTGCCAAAGAAGCTGGCTGTTCACAGAGTGCTGTATCCAAGCATGTTAACAGAAAAAGATGCACAACCAACCGAGAGAACCGCAGCCTTATGAGGATTGTCAAGCAAAATCGATTCAAGAATTTGGGTGAACTTCACAAGGAATGGACTGAGGCTGGGGTCAAGGCATCAAGAGCCACCACACACAGACGTGTCAAGGAATTTGGCTACAGTTGTCATATTCTTCTTGTTAAGCCACTCCTGAACCACAGACAACGTCAGAGGCATCTTACCTGGGCTAAGGAGAAGAAGAACTGGACTGTTGCCCAGTGGTCCAAAGTCCTCTTATCAGATGAGAGCAAGTTTTGTATTTCATTTGGAAACCAAGGTCCTAGAGTCTGGAGGAAGGGTGGAGAAGCTCATAGCCCAAGTTGCTTGAAGTCCAGTGTTAAGTTTCCACAGTCTGTGATGATTTGGGGTGCAATGTCATCTGCTGGTGTTGGTCCATTGTGTTTTTTGAAAACCAAAGTCACTGCACCCGTTTACCAAGAAATTTTGGAGCACTTCATGCTTCCTTCTGCTGACCTGCTTTTTAAAGATGCTGATTTCATTTTCCAGCAGGATTTGGCACCTGCCCACACTGCCAAAAGCACCAAAAGTTGGTTAAATGACCATGGTGTTGGTGTGCTTGACTGGCCAGCAAACTCACCAGACCTGAACCCCATAGAGAATCTGTGGGGTATTGTCAAGAGGAAAATGAGAAACAAGAGACCAAAAAATGCAGATGAGCTGAAGGCCACTGTCAAAGAAACCTGGGCTTCCATACCACCTCAGCAGTGCCACAAACTGATCACCTCCATGCCACGCCGAACTGAGGCAGTAATTAAAGCAAAAGGAGCCCCTACCAAGTATTGAGTACATATACAGTAAATGAACATACTTTCCAGAAGGCCAACAATTCACTAAAAATGTTTTTTTTATTGGTCTTATGATGTATTCTAATTTTTTGAGATAGTGAATTGGTGGGTTTTTGTTAAATGTGAGCCGAAATCATCACAATTAAAAGAACCAAAGACTTAAACTACTTCAGTCTGTGTGCATTGAATTTATTTAATACACGAGTTTCACAATTTGAGTTGAATTACTGAAATAAATTAACTTTTCCACGACATTCTAATTTATTGAGATGCACCTGTACTTGATATATCTCCATATTAGGGCTGGGCGATATGACAATATATACTGTATCGTGGTGACGATATTACATATCAATCGATAGAGATTTTGACATATCATGTATATGTATAGTGGGCTTATCTGGGCAGGGCTTCACGTGAGACTTGGACAGGTGTTTTCTGGCACTGAATGAATTGTTCTACTGGCGCCCAAGCAAATACAAAGACATTCATCTTGTGATCAGCACTTTAAAAGCGCTAAATATGCATCTTACGCATTTGTGTTTCATGGTGTTTGGCGTGCGCTATCTCTAGAGCTCACAAATGTGCACAAGTCCAGCAGGCTTCCCAATATTTGTGCTCCACAGACAGGAGAGCGCAGAGTAGGATCATTCATGCTACTCAATAATTTTTGACCCAGGCAAAACCCTAATGGAGAAAGACATCTCCACAAAACGGAATAACTTCCAAACAATTCAAGAAAATGTGTGACATCTGTGGTATGGGTTCACAAAAGCCGACATAGAGCAGAAAATGTAATCTGCAAACTGTGTCACATGACGATAATCACTTGTAATACAAGCAATCTGTTTTACCACCTCAAAATGAAGCATGCAAAGGAATATTGTGGAAACCAAAAGATGCACTCCACATAATTTGGTAAAAAAAAAGTGTTTATTTTCGTTGGATATTTTTTTTAAATTACTGTATGTATTATTTATAGTAATATTGTTAAACAACATATCAGACTGAAATGTGTCATAATTTAGCATTTTGGTAAGGTTTTTTTTTTTTTAAAAAACAAGCTGAGTTTTCTTTTTTTTTTTTTTATGTTTGTCCAGTTCCAAATAAAGAGAAAATTATATAAGCAGTATTGTAGAAAAAGTTTTCATTTATAAAGTAGCCTATTTAATTCACTGACTGGAGTTTCCAAAAATAGGCATGGCAATCTGGTTATTTCATAAACCAATTTTTACTGATTTTCCAGAAAACGTTTACTATATTGTGATATACTGTGCAGTATATTGTTATCGTGATATAAAATTACTCATATCATGATATAAGATTCTGACCCACCCCTCTCATACTATGTAGGCGGGGTATGAAACAATACTAGAGAATTTTACATAAATATTTAAAGTAGGGCTGTCAATAGATTACAAATTTTAATAAAATGAATTACATGATCTGCCGATTAATTAATCAAATTAAAGGCATATCAGTATTTGCGGAGAAAAGCCTAAGAAAAATACAAATAATTCAATGTAAAATTATTAAGTAATTATAATTATATTTAAATAATAATAAATATAAATAATAAAAACAATTATTCACATTATTAAAATTATTGTAGCAGATGAGTAAAGCATTGATTTGACAACACAGAAAGTAGCTTTAGAAGAAGATCAAATTGTTTGTTTTATTTCTATTTAATTTAACTTAAGCCTGCATAAGATACACTATTGGAGTGTCTAACTTAGGTTGTGTTGCATCATAAACACATAGTTTTTAGGACATTGTTAAAAATTAAATGTAGTTTGAAACTTATAAACTTAAAAGCATATCTCAAAACCCCTGCTTTAGGAGTTGTGCTCCATCTAGCTGTGTTTGAAAGCAACAAATCCTCCTCATCTTGCGAAACAGTAATGTGGTTTGTTGTCTATTACAGCTTTATCTTTATTACATTCCGGAGGCATGATTAATTGCGTTCATTTAAAAAAAAAAAAAAAAAAAAAAAAAAAAAATATATATATATATATATATATATATATATATATATATATATATATATATATATATATATATATAATTAATCACACTGAATTAATGTGTTAAATTGACAGCCCTAATTTAAAGGTCAAGGGCATAATTTCTGCACCACTAAAACGGCCAAAGTCCACGAACAAGTTCCAGTTCAGTTCACACATAACTATCAGCAACTCATATTTCTGGGTCATAATACAATAATATTGGGATTCTTTATGTTAAGTGCATTGCAATTCAAATTTGAGATTTATTAACATCTTTTCCTCACTTTTTAATCATTTACAGCCCTCTACATTGCAAGGAAATCACTCGCATATGCAAGTAAATTTCACACTATGCGACCAAAAAGTGTCTGTTATGGCTGTAACATTCACTGGCAAGTAAATATTAACATTTCACTCGCCAGTGATAGAGTTGTGTAGTGTCGAAGCACCGAGGCCCTTTTACTGAATAAAAAGCAGTTGATTAAGAACTGGATTCAGCCTCGTCTTTCCCTGCATGCTGTCTCATGAGCGCGCAGGAAAAAGCACTTGTGTCTCATTCAGTTGAACTCCGAGCAACTCAGGGAACCGCACCATGGACGTCACAAGAGCAGCTCTCTTGAGAGCGTGAAGATGAACCACTTCTCAAGTGCTCTGATGTGTACGCCGTCTACAGAGGCTTGCGCCAAACTCCCTCGAAAATATAAACAAGGCATAAATGTATTAATTTTGTGAAGCAAAGCTCCAGTTTCACTTAATGGCCATGTAATGGAAAATGTCCTTGGTCATTGTGGGTTTATTCATGCAGTGTTAATAACACGCAGTGAGACATACAGGAGATGCCCTGCTCTATTTCTGTGGAGATGATAAAATGCAAGAAACAGAATCTCAAAGTCTTCCTTCACGAGAAATAAGGGCTTGTGAGTTAATCAGAGAGCCTTAAAATAATGTGTGAAAGTGAAGAATTTAAGGCAGAAATATTTTACTATTGCATAATATAATATAATATAATATAATAGCTATACAGGTTGGCTGGGTTACAAAAGAAGCAAAAGAAAACTAAACATTGAAAAAGTCCAATGGATCAAAAGTAAATCGGACAAATAAGAGAGATATATTTTAGTTATTTAAACATATTTTGATAATTAAAATATTATTTTAATTATTTTAAATGTTATACTTTTATATTTGACTGTAATTCATACATTTTTGAAGCCTGAAAAGGAAATCATATACCCTTATTTTATTATATGACCCAAGCTAAATTTGTATAAACAACTTTGTTGTGTGCATGAAGCACACATAGTGAGTTTGTATGGTAATTAATCGTCATAATTCGTGAAACACCTAAACCAGACAATTAATCATCATAGCCCTAAAACAGGCAATTAATCGTCATAATTGCAATTATTTATTTGACAATTAATTGTCAGCCAAATTTCACAATCGTGACCCCTAATTTTCATTATTAGGTTCCTACCTTGTGAATTGTTTAGTTAAAAATGTGTACGAAATTTCAAACAGTGACAATAGCTTGTATCATTATTAAAACTGTGATTTCATGACATCATATAAATTGATAGAATGTGAAATTTGTACATTTTTAAAAAGCTAAAATGTGATTAAAATCATAAAGCAAAATCTAAAAAAAAATTACAATATACTATATTGCGTGAATATATATGAAGAGGCCCCCTCTCTCAGTTTGCTTAATGTTGAGCCTCATGTATTCAGATAGAAGACAAAGGCAGGCCTAATACAGTCATAAAAACCTAACTCAAGCCCCCACCTTCCAAGTCGTAAATCTTACTGATAAAAATCGTGCCAAAATCAAACAAAGGGAGTCCAAAACAGACTACAAATCCCTGAAGCCTTGCTCACTAAAGGATCGAACTCTCAACTCCTATTGGATGAGGCACACAACAGAACGTCCCTCAAACATGACATCATCAGGAGTTGAAATACCTCTGAAATGCTTCCGGGATTTGCTTCCAGCGACTTTGTTTGCAGCGTGTGGACGCAGCTCTTTGCTGCTCTCAGGTGCAACCTCGTGGCACAAGGAAGTAACGTCCGACTTGAAACTGTGGCCATACAATCTCCATCTCGCTGGACGAGTTGAGATTACTCTGTGTTCAACCAAACACTCTAACGGATCCGAAGGAGATCGCCGAGCAATTCGCATCTTCATCTGTTTGCCTACAGAAGTGAAGAGATTAAAGATTTCTCTTCCATCTTCAATCAAGTCGACATTTCTGAGTTCTCCGCCAGCCCGCCGAGAATCAACAGCCCACCGACAGAGCAAGGAAACGGCCTCTCGTCATCACACGAGCCTCAAGGAACCGGGTCAGAGTTAAAGGACGGAGGAAAACACATTCTACCTGTGTCCTCATGCGATTCAAGTAAGAGGTTTACATCTGGGCAGAGATAGAATATTATAGTGTGTTATTCTTGTGTTTCAAGGTTTTGCTTGTACAGTTTACGGACCGCCATGTCCGCTCATTATTAATACTCAGGGTATTAATTATCACAAGTTTGTTTTGCTGTATTGTGGTCCAACCAAATTGGATTGTTGTGCAATTTCGCCATCGCGGGTGAGACAGCAACTGAGTTCATCCATTAAAGAGTCAAATAACGCGGGACTTTTACGAGCCGTCCACCGCGTCTCTGAGTGATAAACTAACGGCTGTTTTCTCTCCCACTATCGCGAAATCAGCTTTAGGGCTGTCACTTAATCATCTCTCTCTCTCTCTCTCGTACTAACCACACACACACACACACACACCTTGTGTTATAGGATTATTTTATTTCCATATCTAATCATATCACTGTTTAGTTTGTAGTTGTAAGTCGGAAGTTTATTGACTGCATTGTATTAATTATTAATTGATATTACTGCATAAATAAACTTTGTTTATATTACAAAGAGAAGTGTTTTGGTTTGTTTTGCATATGCCTGTGTCATGCTGACGGGATGTCAGTGCTCGGATTCAAACCTTCATTCATTGTTTCTTCCGGAAAATCGATATTCTTCGGATGTCGATTTTCCTAAGAAAACAATCTAATATTGAGACTGTTTTACTATTTGGTTATTAGTCCCTGATTTCAGGGTGGTGCCCCGTCAATGTTAATCCTTATTATTATTCTATTGATTTTTGATAACTGATAATTATCTTTGATGATTGAATTTGAATGATCAATAAGCTAGTGTTAATTTTAATTAATGTTTCATCGATGTTAACAATGAACGATTCTCTTTGATAATTGTTGATTTAAAGGATTTAAAAAAGCTAACATTGATTCTCATCAATGTTCTATTGATTTTAATAATTACTAATTATCTTTGATAATTATTAATTATTGCTAATAACCAAACTTGCTCCTAAACGTAGCACACTACATTTACTGGAGTCCCATACGAGGTTTTAATGAGTTAGATTCAATTGATTAATCTAAATATTAATTAATAACTACAGAAATAATTATTAATTATTTCTGATAGTAACACTGATCTAAACAACCAGTAAAGCCCTACATTAATATATATTTTTAGTTATATTACGCTTACATGTCATCAAAATTCTGGTAAGTAAAAACAAAAATGTATTAGCCAATGACGATTCTTTCTCCAACATGAATGGAGGGAATAGCATACCTAGGTTGAATGTAATTATCATTGCACAAAAGCCTGTGCAGTCTAGCTGTATGGAGGATCTGCACAGACATCCTTACAAATTAAAGTAAATTAAGTTATGGATGCATTTTGGTCAAATACAAATAATTTGTATTGACTGACCTTATACTGCAGTACATTTGCAGTGGTCAATCTCTTTTTCCAAGAATCTTAAAGGGGACCTATTATGCAAAATTCACTTTTACATGGTGTCTGAACATAAATGTGAGTCGGCAGTGTTTGTACATAACCACCCTACAATGTTAAAAGTCCACCCACTCATCTTTCTTATTTTTCTATTAATCAAAAACTGTGTCTCAAAATGACTGGTTTTTGTATCCGCTCTAAAGTGACATCACTTTAGAGCAGGCCACGCCCACGACTGGTGACAGACCCACCCTATTATCATAGATCCTCCCCTGAGTGATTGACACACAGTCCACCATTTTTTTCCACGCTGGAGCAGCTACAGTGAGAAGAATAATGTCTCAACTTCGTAAGCGTCATAAGTGTTCTGTTGTTGGCTGTAAAAGTGAACATAAGAGTACTCCCGGCATCAAAGCCACTGAAGACACAGTGGACAAGTTTTGTTTTTGAAGAAAATGTGCCCCAAAACATACCAAAATTCGTGTATGTTTGTGCAAATCATTTTACATTGGACTGCTTTGTGAATGAGGGTCAATATAAAGCAGGATTTTCAAAAAATGTGACTCTCAGGCATGGATCAGTACCAACTGTTCGTGTTCCAGCTTTATATCCTGAAGATGTAAGTATCGCACTTTATATTTTGTGAATGTTTGCAAATCGCCTTTCCGAATGTGCTTGTTAGCTGATTCCACGGCTAATGCAGCTAAAGTTGCCATTGTCTCTGATTGTATTCACGGAGACCAGAGCTATGTCGTTATAGCTTGTTTGCACATGACATCACATCACTGTGTTGCTGTGGCGTGAAATGCAGATGGAGGGCAGGAAGTGATTTTCTACATAAGAAGCACTATCACAAACTCAAAATGCCTATGTTTTGCGTCGTTTACAGTTGCTCATACATAAATGGCTGAACTCCGGTATTTACGGTGTTAGTCATATTGGTTCTGATTTGTTGTTGCTATAGTATTCGAAGCATGAGCTGTAAAGGCACAGCCCTCTTCCAGAAAGGGGGCGGGGAGCAGCAGCTCATTTGCATTTAAAGAGACACACACGAAAACAGCGTGTTTTTGATTCTACCCAAAAAGAGGCATTTACAACATGGTATAATAAATGATCTGTGGGGTATTTTGAGCTGAAACTTCACAGACACATTCTGGGGACACCTGAGACTTATATTACATCTTGTAAAAAGGGGCATAATAGGTCTCCTTTAATGTGAAAAATGTGACTAATAAAGTCGTTTCTTGGCTATATAACTTCAATACAGTATTGAGAGTTAAAATATTAGGATAATTTGAAATATCAATACTACCATCTCTATCAGCAACAAAGTTTGCTTTTTCTTACCTCGTGACGGACAGGGTCTTCAATGCCCACAACGCAGATGCAGGTCAGGTCATTCAGAATCTCAGCTTCGTTGTCCCAATCTGGCTCTGTTGTAAAGTCTCGCATGGCTATGCAAATGGTCCTTAACCCGTCACAGGCCATTGGCTCGATCACTTTCTGTACCATGTCATCCCGATCCTTGGCCTTGAAGGCACGCAGCTTGCCTGAGGCATCAAGAATATGGGAACACCTAATAGACAAGAGAAAGTTTAATATGACTAAAAACAACAATTATTACATCTTCATTACATTTTCAAAAAGAGAACTGAATAGGGATGTGCAAAACAACATACTTTTAAACATCAACTATTTGGTCTCAAGAAAGCCCTGTATAATTAGACTGGTTTTGGGGTTCACCCCGGAGCCCGATTGGACGCTTTCTTGGGAAGGCATTTACATAAGACCCATTCATCCCAAAAACAGGAGCATAGTGGTATGCAACAGAATATAGAGGTCTGGACAAATTTGTACTTTAAATGTTGTCTGAAACATAGCAGGACACTTAAAAAACAGTGCAAGATGCATCGCAATGGGCGAAGGCGGCCATCTGCATGGGTATGGCTGAAGCGGTGGTGCTTTAAAGGGGATTTTTTTTTTTTAATAAATGTAACTTTACGTACAAACTGTCTAACAGCTAAAGCATAGCACACTGACAACATGCTAACTAAAGCACCAAAAATGTAATTAAAAATCAAAGCTAAAAATATATAAGAAAGAAAACCTATATGAACTAGTTGACCTCACTAATCAACTAGTCAACCATCATGACCTATTCCTAGAACTGAACATCTTAAAAGTGCAAAGAAAGAGAAGAAGTATAAATAAAGAGAAAGCAGATAAACAGTATTTGGCATACTTGCGCAGGACAATCTCAGAGGCGCCCTTGCTGTACATTCGGAACCCAGGACCAGTTGCGTTCTTCAACACAGTGCTCATGCTTTTCCGGGAGGAGTTGAACGTGTAAACCTTATAAAGTTTCTCCTCAGGAACCTCATCCCGAACAGGCTGATAGTCTCTCTTCAGGTCCAGCACCAAACCCAGAAGGGAACACTCAGTCTTATTGCCCACATGCTTTGGCAGACCTCCTTCCTTCTCTGGCGGCTATGGAAGAAAGGTTCAAGTGAAATCCATTAGATATGTAATTAACTCATACCCAGATCAATGAATCATCTGAATCTTACTTTACTTACTTTAACTTTACTTCAATCTAATTCTTACCAGGATCTTGGTAGTGTATGCTGAGTTTATGGAGATGCTGTTGACTAATATCTCCAGAGTCTCTGGATTAATGGCCTCAGGTTCTGGAACATTCTTATAGTATTTGTCACCAATATAAGCCTGCACCACTTTCATGCGATTCATCGTAAGTGTTCCAGTTTTATCGGAACAGATCGCGGTGGCATTACCCATGGTTTCACAAGCATCCAGGTGCCTCACGAGGTTATTGTCCTTCATCATTTTCTGTCAAGATAAAACAGCAATTGATCTGGATTTTACAGGGGAAAGGCAAAATCCATTGCATGAGTGTGTTTTAACCCTAAATAATATGGGACCCCGTTACACCTGGCACATACTGTACATGCGTTTCGTGTTGGATATTCTTTAACTGGGTTGCATTTCCATTTCATTACAATGCATCTCCAGTGTGACTGGATAGACAGATAAAGCTTTCCATCACTTTGATAGATAGAAATATGTAATATTATATAATAAGTAATATGTTTCCCTACTTTAGAAACACTCCCAAAGTAAAGGATGCTTCTTGGAAGCCTTTACGCCTGGGATTTTAATGGGGTCAAGTGCTATCAGATTGTGATCCAATCACTGAAAACCCATAGTAACGCCAGGTGTATAGGTGGCCATAGTTCCCTCCAGCATAAATGCAGATAATGCCTCATCATGCTGAAAAACACAGTCACTGAAGAGTCACAGATTCACACTGAGGTCACAAAGACATAAAGCAACCCCTACAGACATCTCAAGACATCATTAACAAGAATTACGGGTTTATGTTAGTAGTGTTAACTAAACTAAAGGCTCTTACCTTTACAGAATAGGCCAAGGAGATGGTGACAGCTAGAGGGAGTCCCTCCGGCACTGCCACCACCAGCACCGTCACACCAATAATAAAAAACTTTACAAAGTACTGGATGTAAATGGGCGTGCACTCGGCCGTCCACTCGCGCCCCTGCACGCCGAACGTATCAATAACGAAGTAAAGGATCAGGATGATGACGGTCACCGCAGACATGATGAGACCTGCCGGAGGAGAGGGAGTTTCAAGACCAATACAGCACAGGGAGATGCTAGTAAGCCTACTGACTTCCTGTTAGTCATAACAGCAACAGCTGTGGGCTGATGCACTCCATCTGAATATGATTTGATTGTGAGGGTAACTGTAGCAAGCAGGATAATTAGGTGGAACACAGCCCAAAGGGACAAGCCTGTTTCCATACTGGGTGACACTGTTTAAGTAAAATAACCAAATGAACTCATTTACGGAAAGGATGTCTGAAAAAATGCATGTGTTTTCATGCTTACACCTAATTAGTATACATTTATATTGTGCTTTAAACTAAGCACATTTTAAATTTATGTGTTGTAATTGTGCAAATACAGCTGGGCAATATGACTTAAGCTTATATCTTAAAAATGAAATGAGTGAATTTTCTTTCTATCAGAGGAACCATTTCAACCAAACAGCCGTTGTTGCCAAGTAGATTAAAATGTTTAATGCATGAAGTAAAATAAGTACAAATCTAGTTAAAAAATAATCAAGACATGTTTTCCACGCATTATTTTTACTGAATGCATACAAAGAATTATAATTATTCACTAACTTATATGCACCAACATAACAACACTGGTTTTAACTTAAGTGAGGTATAATGTACAGTCAGCTGGTTGTTATAGCAAAATAAACCCTGACAGGGTGATCAGGACCATGATGCGAAGATTTATTGCATAAATCAATAATGAAATGAAGAGTGAAAAAAGTGGCATTCAAACATGTTAGACCAAAATGAGTTTATCAGGTACACCTGACACACAGGTTTGTGGGGCTGCTAACCTGCTTTTCCAATCTGTACTGCTAGCCTGGTCAGCTTGCCCTGCAGGACCGACTTCTCCTTCTTGGTGACGTTCACCTTCTTTTTCTCCTTTTCTTCTTTCTCTTCTGACTCTGCTCCTTCCTCACTTTTCAGTGGTTGGATCTCCAGGGCGATGCCATCCTGGGTCTTAGCTGTGGAGGTTGATTTCAGGATTGGTTATGGGATCAAGGGAGGAACATGCCAAAAAATAATTGAGGGAGATGAGAGGATAGGAAAGGGGGAAGAGGGGAGGAGAGAATTTGGAATTTAGTAACAGCAAGTCATACAGTGGGTTACTTGAAAATTATACGGAGTACCCATTTCAAAAGCAGAATTGTTTATGTTAGAGTGAATCTGGGCTGGTGAGAAGAAAACTCTAAATTCACATTCCCCGGCAGGATTAAGGTATGCACGGTGAATTCTAAGTAGGTTCCAAGCAGCGCACAAGGCATTTCTGTAAAACCTGACCCTACGCTGATAGATCATACTTTTGTGTTACAATGAGTTACAGTCCCAGTAATATTATGAATAAAAATACAATAACGTGACATAAGTTATCAGGTGTATAAATCTTTGAGAATCTTCAAGCTCAACCAAAATTTACTTTTTCTTCTTCTAAAAATCTCTAAAAATTGGCAATGAAAAAGAAAATATATATATTATTTTTGCATTGGTAACTTTGTTAGTTTTAATTCAATTATAAAACAGGCAGGGATAAAACGGCATATTGCATTACCCAATTTCCAACTGAAATAGAAACTTAATGGAGTTGAAGATCCAATTCAGCCACTTTGCCACGGATAGATATTGATCCCTCAGCCCAATTCGCATTAAGCCTCCATTTAAAAAGATACACAATGACCAGTTTTTTTTTTTTTGGTTTTTGTTTTTTTTTTACATTCTACATGATTTGCAACAGACTGATACTTTATAGTGAAGTACCTCAGAGTGTGGTACATTAAATTGAGTGGATAAATACTTAAAAATCGAGAAACAGTCCAAAAGCCTACCTGACCACCAGTCACAACAAACAACTGACCAGAACTGACAGAGCTGAACAGAACTGATAGAACGACCACATATGTATTGGGGATTGATGGACATACTGACTGTCTGACTGACAACACAAACAGAGGCACGCACGACGAACAGAAGAGCCAAGTGATTTACAGACAACTTAAAAACAAAAAAACAGTCCAAACAGCCAGAGGTACAACCACCACGAGGAAAAAAAAAATAAAATAAAATAAAAAATAATAATAATAATCTGAGAGATTTTGGTTGATTTTTCCACTCCCAAAGGAGAGTGCAGTATAGGGAAAAGGTGAAAGGGTCATATTTTGACCAGGAGAAAAGTGTACAAGAAGAGACGGCATGAAGTCCTGAGCCACACCCTAGAAAGAAGCAACAGTGAGAACAACAAAGAGCTAAAGTAAACAAATGGACAAAAACATCAATCCACAGCCGGTCCATTCTGCAAGGGTGCAACTCCCACATAAGCCACGCCCCTAAGCATTGCATCAATATCATCAGAGACATTGCAAGTGAATGAAACGGCCCATTCATACACATATAAATTAAACCCAGCCTGATCACATGAAAATTGTGTGACTTTGTGGCGACATTTTTGCAAAATGATAATACGTGATACTTGCATGTACCGTGGCAGTTCTGAGGTGAAATGTCAACTGTGTGCAGCTAAAAGTGAGCTAAATTTTCTCCCAAACAGAAGGTTAATGGTCTATCAAGTTTTAAATCAACAAAACCTCACCAATAGTGTCATAAAAAGCAAATGTAAGATGAAAAATGCAATTACTGAAGCAACCATGCCATTTTGTGGTGCTTCTATGACACTTTTGACGCACTTAATGTGCTCTGAGTGACTCCTACCCCTGTTCTTTGCATCGCAAGAGCAACACGGTATTAGTTGAGCTAGTGCGCAGTTTGATTGAGTGTGCACTAGCCTGTAAATGTAGTAAATTTTGTAATGCAAACATGAAAGTGTATCGCTATAGTAAAAGTGTTTAGATGTCATAAGATAGCAAGGTAAAGGTGAGGTAAAGGGGGAAAATTAAGTGTTTATGAACTGATAATCTATTTGTGTGAGAGCCATTGTTGCTGAAGCGCCTCTAGTGTTAATTTCTCCAGAAACGTGCCACGATATTTATAATGATGCACATAAAAATCATTTTGCAAGAATGTAGGTATTGTGACATTATTATATGAGACCAGATGGTTGCAGCAATCCTAACGCTAAAATATGGCATGTATAGTCTGCTTTACCATTAAAACCACCTGTTTGTTTGCTTAACTGGACCAGCCAGATTTTTTGGTGTGTGATTTGAGCTAAAGCAGCACAATTTCTGATACCCTTATTGTCACATATTATTGTTAATTTGAAATGTAAATTAAACATAATCCTGGGACTTTCCCATTCAAATAGATAAGAATTGAACTTGCATGAATGAAAATATTTCCCGTAGAAGTTACAAATATGACTTTCATATATGAAGCAATAAACACGTATGTATTTTTCTGGGTATTGTGCATCTGCACAAAAGCTCTTGGCTACATATGAATGTTTTATAAAAATAAAATAAAAAAGATTATTAAAGAAATGGCGAAGACTTTGTATTTATGTATTCAATGCTATACCAGTCACAGCTCATGTAAATGTATGTTTGCTAGAGACCAAGGGCAAAAAGAAGGAGATCTGTGCAGACGAAATGAGCAGTTCTGTCTGGAGC
Organism: Myxocyprinus asiaticus; assembly: GCF_019703515.2. Classification (NCBI taxonomy): domain Eukaryota; kingdom Metazoa; phylum Chordata; class Actinopteri; order Cypriniformes; family Catostomidae; genus Myxocyprinus; species Myxocyprinus asiaticus. Next base: position 10,277,262 of record NC_059378.1, on the reverse strand, counting down.
AGATGCTCAGTCCCCGAGTGCTATAAGGAGTGGAATTGGGAGGGGTCAGCCAGAGCAGAGCGGGCACACTCTGAAACAGTACAAATGTCCACAGATGGCCCAGTCAAGCACACAGAGTTTCCCCTTTTTAAAAGAAGAGCCTAAATGTCACATAAGTGGAAAAGTATATCCACAAGGCAAAAATATTTAAACCACAAACATTGTTATTCATTTAATTATAAGGGCTGTCAATGTTAACATTTAATAAATGCGTTTAATGGCTTTAATGGAATTGAACGGAATCAAGGCATTTACCTAATTTGCCATTACAACTTTATTCTACAGTACACTGTCAATTTCCTAAAGACTGGTTGAAATAAGAGCACACATAGACACAAAACAATCCTGAAGCAGGACTCCCATTTATCAGTAATTAAAAATTAATTTATAAACCAGATTGCACTTTTAACAAAACTAAAGACATTTGCAGCGTTTGTGTGGTGGAATTTAATTATTAAAGCTAATATGTTTGAAATATCACCTATGAGCAGAAACTACTGATGATGAAATATTAATAAGGTGACTGGAGGACTGCTACAGCATAAATTAAACATCTTGATGCATTTTCTGTCTTAAAAGAGAAATGCATTTAAACTGCATTATTATTTAAATTTATTGACAGACTTTGTATAAAGACGAGATGCGGATACGCAAAGTCTTCTGGCTGCTTAGTGCCGTTTCCACCAGGTGAGAGTTGCACCCTTTCATAGGTAAAGCGAGGCGAGAAGCTCCCCTGGGCTCAGCAGGAAGGGGTAAGCAACAGCGTGAAAGACAGAGAGAAAGTGAGCAAGTGAGTGAGTGGGACTGACACGAGACTCCGAGACTTGCCGCTGAATGGGGAGAGGGGAGAAGGGAGAGGGAGTGGGTAAGGTTACCTTTGTTGCGATTTTCAGGGGGTCCTTGTTTTTTACCTGTTTAAAACGAGAGAGAGAGGGCGGAGGGCTGATATAACATGGCTCAAAGTAAATAAACCAAAGACAGAAGAAAAAAACAACAAAAACAAAACAACAACAAAAGAATAAAACTATATAAGTAACACTACATTACACGAGTATACGTGGGATTAGATGTGTCATCTATAGAAAAAGACAAGGACTGGAGGGTTTTTATGCATGAAACACCGACGGCTCGGTCATTGTTTTTGACTGTGGCATACAACGGACAAAACCTCATTATAATTCAGTTGTTTGAATAACGTCCTGTGTTGTTTGCTTGTATAATCAGCTATAATAACGCCAACAGCGTTTTGGCTGAAGCAAAAAGGCAGTTTTCTCAATTTTCATTAGCAAATCTGTCAGTCAACACAGAAAACAATAGATTATTCTTGCAATATTAGGGAAAAGGGGAGCATTATAGTAATTATCAGTCTAAAAGAGGATGGCTGAACTGTCATTACATACAAAAATATCAAAATATTTGAAAAATTTTCCTAGTACAGTACACTGCATAAAAATGCAAGTTTTCAAGGAGTTCCTTTGACATTGCATATTCCTTAAGGCCATGACAAGACAGAGTGTCAAACCATTAAGACTGATGTGACCAAACATACAGGAACATCAGAGAGACATTAAAAGGTGGCAGCAGGTGTTGTCAGGTGAATACAGTATTTGAAATAACCTGGGGGACCAGTAAAGCCAGTCCCAGCTCGTCTCCCAGAGGAGGTATATTTAATGCTAAACTGGAAAAATAAAACAATGTGATGGGAATTCCTGGGTTTCTTTGTTCAATTATCATATTCATCTGTCATGTGTGTAGTGTTTACAAAACCTTTGTTTTTCTGAAAACAAAATCAGCCTGGTATTGCCTAACATGTTAAACCAATTTGTAAGGAGCAGCTCAAATTTAAAAGAGATTGAGCTAAAAGACAAATAAAAAAACGTTAAAAAAAAATTAATAATAATAATAAAAAGAAAAAATAAAGAAAATTTTAAGGTAAAGAGCATAATGAGTACAAGGTTTCCTTAAAGAAACAGGGTTTCCTACAAGTAGGAAATTTAGGGGGTAATTTCGGTCACTGTAATGGATTTGTCTCCATTGACGTATGATTAGACCGCAAATAGATTTCGAATTTAAACCTCGGCAGAGGGTTTAAGGGTAGCAGATGTTTTGGAGGAAGAGAAACTGTCCGGCAAATCACTGAAACGTCTCTCACCTCTGGTAGGACTGATGGAAAGTAGACCTCCCAACTAGAGTGGTAGACTGATTAACACACACAAACAGGGAGGGTATTATCCAAATGAGAATGAAAGTAAATCAGATATTCACCTTTCTTCACCTTCTTCTCCTCATCCTCACCGGTGGCACCCAAGAGGGTGACAATAATTCCAGTCTGAGAGTTCATGCCCACAGCAGTGACCACCATTCTGCCAGATCCCTCCATCACATGAGTTCCTAAATGAAAGCAGAAAGACAACCACCATAAAATCTGACAAAACAAAAGTTTTCACAATAGTCTCAGGGTTGGTAACTAGAAGCTTTGAGGTTTGAGTCCCACAAGAAGCGAGTCATGGTAAATTACAATTGTGCCCTTAAGCAAAGCACTTAAGCCCAGGCTGCTCCAGCGGGAATGTCCCTCTAGTTGTGCACTGTAAGACACTTTGAATAAAAGCATCTGCTAAATTACTACCATACTTACTAAATGACAATACTTCAAACAAGAGCAAAGCAGCTGATGTGTTTCTAGAAAGAGTGGGGCTTTACTTGCCCATTTGTTTCAGTAATACATGTACAACATAATGATAAAAACAAAGAAAGGAGACACTCCATCTCACCAGAAAGGAGCATGGGGTCCTTCTCCAGAGATTTGCGGACATGGTCAGACTCCCCAGTCAGAGAGCTTTCATCAATCTTTAGGTCATTACCCTGGATCAAGATACCATCAGCTGGGAGAAGGTCACCTGATGGAACAGAACAAGGGGTTTGTGTGGTGCACATGAATAGCTTTGAGATAGAGGAACAGATAGATAGAAAAAAAGAGAGACACACTCAGCAATTCAACAAAAGAAACAAAGCAGAGGCTGGTTTGGCGACCATGACGACAGATCTCTCCTATGGCTCTTGGACCCCCCACGCATCGCCCACATTGCAGGCATCATGAGCAGCAGTGCAGTGACTCACACAAGCCGCTAAGAATGAGTCATAAGCCATGCTTTGTCTCTTAGAGAAGATCCTCTGACCAGCAGTCACATATGATCTGTCAAAACCACTGGAGAATTCACTGAGGAACTCGCCTCTGAGGTTTAATGAAAAGGCAAAGGTTCTGGGGGAAAACTATGCTTGATAAATGCCACAGCACTTGTAGAAAATAAATATGGCTGAGATGACTGAATACAGTGACAGCAGTACAGTCAGTGCTGTAAGGTAATGGGCCACATCTAGATAAACTATAGTGCTGACATAAATCAACATTTACAATAAGGTTAGCATTAGTTTACAGTCTTTTGTCCATCTACCTACTGTTTGCCAGCTAACACAGAGGTCGCTTAGAAATCTTTTCCCATCCGAAAAAGAATGTCTGTGATTGCAGTACATTATTTTTATCACAACGCTGCTTCATATTTGTTTTCACCTTTCCTTAATTATATGCTTTAAACATATCACATATAAAGTGGTTGAGAATCAAGATTCTCCGGTTCTCCATTTTATAAAAAATACTGGAAACTGAATGATTTTCATTACATTCGGTTCCATTCACGGTCCTTGAATGTGCACTCTTAAGCCAATGTGGACACAATACCGTCCTAAAATATGCTGACAGTGTCTCCCACACCTTAAAGCGTTAGTTCACCACAAAAAATAATTCTCTCATCACTGACCACGTTTACATGCACTTAAGAAAACTGTTTATTCCAGGGTTTTTGCAAAAAGAGGCGTTCTGAAACGTAATGTAAACAAGAACGCCAATTTCCTTATGCTTTTTAAGGGAATAAGAGAAAGCAGCTTAACACACCTAGGTTTCTCCCAGGGAAAGCTGCTAATGTGGCCATGTAAACACATAAGCAGGGTTCTTGAGGAGTGCGCATGTGCATGGAACAGACTGAATAACAAATGTCATAGGATGGAGCCCAACAGTGGCTCAACAAGTGACAGTGGCTCTCCCCCAGCTTAACAACTTTTGGGCCAGTTTCTATGTAAAATCCCGGACTGAATTTTCTTCCCAGTCCACCCCTGGAGCCCAACAACAAGTCAACAAAACATTTCTGGGAGTACAGTGGGAAAAGCACATACACTATAAATTATACCCATTTATAAACACCACTGTAAAATATTGATGGTCCCTCACGTTTGCTTATATATGCTGGTACATTGAGGGAATCCCAGAGTTTTATGTAAAGGGAATCCCCACTACTGAAGCGCAATTCCGCTGCAGGTCGCGATAGAAAGGTATGAAACAAACACAGCAACAACTCTGGAATATCTGGAAATAAAGCAATGCAACAGAGAATAAAATAGTGAAGTCTTCCTCGGATAGCATGTTTGTTATTAACACAAGTGTCACGGGAATATTACTTTGCTGTGGAGAAAGCTGCTTACTGACTGAGCCGCATGTATACAGGAGTAAAGATTACAACACTTATTCAGTGCATGTAAACCGGAACGCTGCTTTCTCGCAATACGCCACTTTCTCGCAAAATCCCACTTGCTGGTGTCCATGTAAACGTAGTCATTTACTCACCCTCATTCCATCCCAGATATGTATGACTTTCTTTCTTCTGCTGAACACAAACAAACATTTTTAGAAGAATATCTCAGCTCTGTAGGTCCATACAATGCAAGAGAATGGTGACCAGAACTCCAAAAGCTCCAAAAAGGAGATAAAAAAAGTAATCCATAAGACTCCAGTGGTTTAATCAATGTCTTCTGAAGCAGTCCAGTTGGTTTTTGGGTGAGAACAGACCAAAATATAAAAAAATTTCAGTGTAAATCTTGACAGCAGTCTCCTTGGCAATCATTATTTCAAGCTTGATTACACTTCCTACAGCGCCATCTAGCGCTTTGCGCATGCGTCAAGCGCTATGAAGTGTGATCGAGCTTGAAAACATGATCATGCCTAGAGACTGCAATGACAAGATGTAAAGTGAAAAAGTTGCATTTTGGTCTGTTCTTACCCAAAACCAACTGGATCGCTTCAAAAGACATTGATTAAACCCCTGGAGTCTTTGACTTACTTTATGTTCTTTTTAGAGCTTTTGGAGTTCTGGTAACAATTTACTTGCAATGTATGGAACTACAGAGCTGAGATATTCTTTGTTTGTGTTCTGCAGAAGAAAGAAGTCATACACATCTGGGATGGCATGAGGGTGAGAAAATAATTTTTGGGTGAACTATCCCTTTGTTTCTGTACCGCTGCAACATGCTACTAAATCTACAGCGCAAAACATCTAGCATGACCAGCGTAGTCCAATTCCCTAACCAATGACTCAAAAGAGCTAGCTTTTTAGTGAATCACTAAAACCAGTGTAGTCTGTGTAGTCAGTGTAGAGTCGGCTCTTTTTAGAGATATAAAAAATTACACACAACAGCTTTAAGAGGAATCAGAATCTGAACCAGAATCATTAAATTCCTTACGATTTCCAGCCCTACACATATACAAGTCTTGATTATTTTTGTGGTTTTTGTGATTAACGTATCCAGAGCACAAGACCTTCTGTAACCCTCACATTCAGATAACAGAAGCTATCATCTTAAGAGAAACTACTGAGACCTCAATACTGTCTCTATCATTAGATTAAATTACAAATGTTCTACATTAATATTTGTACCTCAAACGTTGTTTTGAAAACTAATCCTGTTCAAATAATGCTCATACCATATTTTCTCTTCTCTCAGCTGAGATCAAATTCTTGAGACATGAATCTCACCGTATTTGATTTGTGCAATATCTCCCACGACGATTTCAGCTACAGGGATCTGGATGACCTGACCCTGACGGATGACTGTGAACTTCTGTTCCTGCTCGATGCGGCTCTGCAGCCCTCGGAACTGCTTTTCTTTACTCCAGTCATTGAAGGCGGTCACCAGCACCACGATAATGACCGAGAATAAGATGGCAGCCCCTTCGATCCAGCCTGCCTGAGCCTCACCCTCATCCTCCACACCTCCAGATGCTTGGCCACAGTCTGGAATAATAAAAACACAGAGAGAAAATCAATTTGACAAATTTCTAAATTTATATTCTTGAAACATCCAGTGATACAAAATCTGTATCTTAACAACCTAAGCCAAATACAATCTTAAAGAGGTTCATATAACCTTTTGGGACCATTAGGAAACAAAGCAATAACAGCAGCAGCATGCTTTTGTTTTATTAGGAATCTCTTCTTCGGAAAGCTTTCTCTTGCCAGAAACATGTTTCATCACAGATTTAAACTTCATTGACCTAATTTCCTCCTGGAGAAAGTCATGACTGTTCAAGGTCAGCCTTGTGGTTTGAGCCATATGGCTATTAGGAAGAGCCTGAAGTCACAGCCAAATTCAAATTCTCCAGCATTCAGAATGGTGCTAATGATCAAAAGTCCTAAATGAAGCCATGATTAAAAAATAAGATGGCAAAAGTTGAGTCACCAACAAAGTCTGGATCAAAATGAAAAACCTAGGACTAGTCTCTGAATAAATCTTTGTTTTGCTGAGTATTCTCTGTGCTCTGATCCAAAGCTATCCAACTATGTTCAAACAGAGTGATTGGAAACTCACTGTCGCTGCTTTCCCCTGTTGGGTGGTAGAAGGACAGGCCCAGGGAAATAATGGCTGCCACCTCCAGAATAATGAGGGTGACATCCTGTAGCGCTTCCCATACCAGCTGCAGAAAGGTCTTGGGCTTCTTGGGTGGGATGAAGTTTTTACCGAATGCTGCATGGCGTTTTTCCAAGTCAGTAGTGTTTTCAGAGAGTCCTGCAAAAAATACGAAAAATATTATCAAAGGAACAGTTACGACTTTAAATCTGATTAGATGATAGCCGATACTGCCATTATACACACACTTCTGCAAACTGCAAAGCAATAGAATTCAACATTATATATAGTATGTGCCAGGCCTATAAATCTATAAAAACAACTACAGTTAAGTTAAAGAACTATATTACTTGGTGGAAGAATTTACCATGGGTAAAGGGTGTTCAAATTCAAAAATGACTAACACAGTGTGCAATGCCTTACTGCTTTATAAAAACACAGGGACATTAAAATGTGGTATGTCAGACTCTGTAAAAAGTAGCTTTTTGGTATAGTTGTAGACAATAGGAGACATTTGTGAGCTAGCATTTTGAAATCACTGATAGGAGTGAAACAATAAGTCCTTTCAATGCACCACCTTATTTGTGGCTCATTTGCTTTTTAGACCATAGTGGCCGCAGACAAATGAGATGTATCGTTGAAAAGCCATAGTCATTTGCTTTTCTGTGTGCATAATTCAAAACAACCATTAAAAAACAAAAACACTCAGATGTGTCAGGGAGCAGCCAGCCCGACTAATAGCACACCCTGCTTCATTTAATATGGAAACAATTAAGCATGCCTGAATGGAACCAATGAATTTTAAAATGTTCTCCATGCCAAGGCAACTTTTTATCGGTGCAAGAATCTGCTTTTGCAGTAGGTGTTGAAACAGTAATTTTACACCTTCATAAGGTTATTATTTTAAGCACACACGCACAATAAATGCAGTCAGATATTTTTGCATTTCAGGTGGATTATCATGGATATGTGTGTCAAGGTTTGTACGAGCAGCGGAACAATTAATCAGTGTTGAGAGCAGGGAGTGCTTGTAGCCGATAAACCCAGAATATTGAATGAGTTTTAGCCTTTGCTTTAATCAACTAGAAACTGGGGCTTGGGGGGGTTTAGGCAAAATATAAATTTCTTAAAATGGATTTTGCGCACAAACCATTTTGAAACAAGGTTAGTCATTTCTCCTCATTTATCTGCCCATACTTAAAAAAAAGTGTCAGTACTACCAAGCTACCAAGATGTCACTTGCTTACAATCAATCCTAATTCACAAGTTGTGGAAAGATCAGATACAATGGAGCACTTTCTGTCAACAGCAGGTCTTCGAAAAGGCAGCGCCTCCTGTCAATACTGCTACATACACTACCGGTTAAAAGTTCTGAAACACTTTTAACATTCTTTATTATAATTTATTTTCTTTTTTTTCACTTTTTAGAATAATAGTAAAGTCATCAAAACTATAGAATAACATAAATGGAACTATGGGAATTATGTTGTGACTAAACAAAATCCAAAATAAATCAAAACTGTGTTATATTTTAACATCTTCAAAGTAGTCACCCTCTGCCTAGAATTTGCAGACATGTACTCTTGACATTTTCTCAACCAACTTCTTGAGGTATCACCCTGGGATGCTTTTTAAACAGTATTGAAGCTCTATTTAAACTGTATTGCCCATCTATGTTGAGCACTTATTGGCTGCTTTTCTTTATTATTTGGTCCAAGTCATACATTTCAAAAACTTTTTTTTTAATTACATTTTAGTTTTATAATGCAATAAATTAATATGGTGGCGCAATTATATTTTTGTCTACATAACTAATTTCAAACATTTAAGCATACGCCTTCAGATCAAAAGATTTTTAAGATCATAAGAAACATTTCAGTCAAGTGTTTCAAAACTTTTGACCAGTAGTGTATATTTTTATGCAACTAAGGATTAGGGGAGCAGGTAGGGCAAGGACTGTGAGTGTGCATTCATCCTCAGATACGCAGCTGACTGACCAGCCTGTTCAAGGTTGACACTGCAGAAAGGTTTCCAGGGAGGATACACAGCAGAAACCTAGCTACTGAGATTTTTGATAAGAACCAGAGAATTGGATCAAATAAGGACTTGGACAATTTCAAGGACTTACTCATTAAAAAAATATATTTGATGATATTAACAATGGTGTTACTACAGTAATATGGTGTTAATACATATAATAGCAACTATAATAGCATAGATTTTTGCCGATAACCATTTCCAAAATACAACTATCATCACCGATTAATTGGTAAAACCGATATATCATCTACCACTAATTTTAATATAGAAAAAATTACACACAGCAGCTTTACAGAGTTTAAGACAGCATCAAAGTCTACTTTAAATGCAAGAACTGTGTACAGGGAGTTTCCTTTTTTTGAGGAACAGCACTCTTTGTACTCTTGTACTCTTAGATCTGTTTAGCACAATTTACCATGTTTAAATGCATTCCGCACTGAGAAACACATGACCACAGAGTTTGCGCTTTATACTGCTTCTTCGTTATTAAAATGTTGCACATGACATGAATACACAATTAAATCAATAAAAATATCAATACAGTGATCTAAAGTATCAATACAATACTGTGAGCAAAAGTATTGTGATATATCGACATGATTGTATCAGCACGGCCCTACAAAAAATTTCTTCAGATTCTACCTTAGCATGTTCATAATCTGCACTTTCAAAGACAACACAGGTTTTGATTTCTTTATTGTTTTGACCCAACATTTCTATATCACTGGGTTCAATAATCAAGCAATCCCTCTGTTTGCCCTCTACTCTAAACCAGCTGAAGGTCAGAACTGATTTTCCAGAGATTGCTCCTCTCTTTGTGTCTCCCCATCTATTTATCTCTCGGTGCAATAACGGTCCAATCCAGGCCGGCCTCTGAGTGATTTGGATGTGTGCCGACATCTACGGGATTGGGAATCCTGGCCCTCCCTGTGGAATATGGAGTAGAAGTGACGTTTCTATAAGCATTTCAAGCATGTTCCACTATGTTGGCTAGATGTTCATACCCATTTTCTCAGGAGTAGCTCTTGGGGATTTTCAAAATCGCATATTTTTAGGGGTGTAACGGTTCACTCATCTCACGATTCGGTTTACAATACTGAACTCATGGTTCACGATTCTTTAAACTTAGCTTGAATCAAGAAAAGTTAATACTGAAAGTTTTTTTTAAATTATTATTATTACTTTAAAGACATATGCAAAACAGTTCCTTTCCTTTCAAATTTAGCAAAAGTGCTAAATGATCCATCAGATATGTACTGGGACTAAAACTCAGCCCAGAACAGGGCAATGGGGACATAAAATGGAAATATTAGCTAATAATTCTGCTTACTGAAAATACAGGATTATGTTAGATAGATATATATGCTGCTTACACACTGTTATTGATTACATAATGTACATTTAAAATATTTCTATTGAAAATTTAACTTTTCTAAAATAATGTTGTCTCTGATTACATCTAAATATTCTTTCAAAAATATATATTTAATGGAAGTGCGTGCTCATCCAGTTTAATAATAATAATTTACTAATGCAATCAAATCAGACATGACATCTGACATAAGGATTATATTCCTTGACCTTTATTATACTGTATATAGTATATTTATTAATATAGCACTATCATTAAACCTCTGTAAACTTTAATTTTCTCTCACGCAGTCAGAGCAGATCGCTCTCACACTTCAAATGGATATTCGATCCCTTGCGCAAAAAAGGTGTCTCTCTCCCACTGCTTGACTGGTTTCACTTTCAGTTTCCGCAGTTTCAGCCGAACTCCTCGTACAACACCTGTGGCTACTAGTATTTTAGAGCTCCTTGTGTGCAATGAAGTGATTAAATGTGCATCATCACATTTTTGAAATGCGATGTATCTTCCCACGATAAATCGTTACACCCCTACATATATTAGGCAGGTTTCAGCTTCATCTGATTGGACACATTTCTTTTGAGCAGTTCACATAAGATCCATTCTTGCATTCAAAAACAGCTAGATGGAGCGCAGCAAAATGAAACAGAATGGATATTTTATATGTTGCACTATTTTCAACTTGACACAGAATCTTAAAAACGCAATGCTTGTAGCAGGATACTGAAAAAAACAAGTCGACTAATCGACAATCGAGACCATCCCTAACAGATGACCTCTGGTTACAGCAGTGGTTCTAAATTTTTGTTGATCACGCCCCCCTTTTGAAATATATATATATTTTTTTTACTGTAAACTTTTTGTTAAATAAAAAAATAAAAAAAGAAACATATTGACTCAGTTTCTATATTTATTGAAAATCAGAAAAAAAAAAAAAAAATATATATATATATATATATATATATATATATATATATATATATATATATATATATATATATATATGTATAATGATATAGTGATAGCGCTTGCAGGAGCAATGTTAACATGTAATAATAGCTCACCAAAAAATTTATTTATCATTTACTCACACTCCTTGTTCTAAACCAGCATGACTTTGTTCATCTGTGAAACACAAGATTGAGGGATGAGAGGATCATGATTGTGCCTGTCAAGCTCCAAAAGCAACATAAAAGTCATCCATATCACTTGTGCACTATATTTCAAGTCTACTGAAGCCATACGATAGCGATGTGTAAAGGACAGACCGAAATGTTAATTCACTGAATTCTTCCTCTTCAACCAATCAAATTTGGAGTGCACGTGATAACATCTTTGTTTACATAGGCGCAGCACCAAATACCACATAAGGGGAAAAATTAATTTTGTACATTAGTTCTTCCTTGTATTGTCACCATGGCAAATTTGCCCCCAACCCCCACAATACCTCCGCCCCATATTTTGAGAACCACTGGTTTAAAGGATGCTCTTCCAACATATTCCCATAAAACTCCAGACTCACTAGGACCACTTGGACATTCAACAAAGACAGCATCCAGGCCTGTCAAACAGAATGGTTTCAATTTGGAAAACAGCAGCTAGCCATGCAAATCAGTCCTGTCTGGTCTAAGGACAGAGAGCAGGGAGAGGTTGGAGAGCTTGGGTGTTAGGTGGAGTGGGAAAAAGAATGCAGATGTCCATCTTAAAGCCTGTAAACCAAAAGTTTCAGGAGCAAGAGCCTGCATTTTGCAAACACTAATAATAACCCACTAAAGTAAGGCCTTTTCAAGATAATCAAGCAGAGGCACCTAAACATTATTCATGTGTTTATACGCTAGAGGCTAACAAGAGCTGACTGCCTCCAGACAACTGCAGTCAACTGGGAGGCTGTTGCCGGGAGGCTGGTGTCAAGGTGACTGAAGCAGAGGCTTTGAAAGAGGATGCTGTGGGGAGACAGTTGTGATGGTAATGGAGGAGATCATTAATAGAGCCACAGAGCTCAGGGGGGCCGGGCTGACAACCAAGCACAACAGGCTGCATTCCAACTCGCCACGTGAGTGACTACACAGCAGAGAAACAGAAAGAGAAAGACAAACAAAGAGGACAGCCTATCATTTGCTTTATATTGACCCAATATAATCACCTTGATCTGTGCTATATGGTATTGCAATAAGTACAAAGTTCTACACACAACAGACAAGATAAATATACACAACCAATCTAAAATATATAAGACTGAAAGAGAGATTTGATGAGTTATTTACAGCAGCACTGTGTCATCACCAAATATTTGTAGTCACAAGACATCTTTACAAAGACACAGCAATACGGTGATGTGTCAAACATATTGGACAATACGGGAGTAGAAATCTTGTTTAAGGACATAAAAACAGAGAAAGGAAGGTCAGAGGAAGGGAAGGAACATTATTAACCTCCATAAGTATGAGATAATCCTGTTTTCTGAGATTCAAACCAGGAATCTTGGATGCAGAAATTGTACCCAGAGACTGCCACTCTTAAAATGATTAAATCCATCTTTAAAATCAAGCATTCTTTCCCCCTCTCTTGGTCGGGATAAGAGGTGGGAGAGAAATATCCTGAACACATGGACAGCATAAGGGCTGTGGCAGTCTGGAGAAGAGCCAGCTACACCCCCTACAGCTACACACACTCTCTCTTTCTCTATGAACAGCATGTCCATCATTTCCTCACAACATCACTCGACAAACCCTAGCATTAAACGCACCAGAACAGCACACGCACCATATCCTCCTTTGTTTATATACGGTATATATACTGTATGTGTGTGTGTTTGCAGCAATCATTGCAACTTTTTCTATTTTGCTGTTAAAATAGCACAACATTTGACAGGCCTTGCAAATCATTTCATATTTAATGTTTGTCTGCTCATCTTTCTGGTACTCCATGGGAAAGATGGATTTTGTGTTCTCAAAGATTGTTCTGAAAATTACTTTCCTGACTCAAAGATTGTGAACTGATTAAAAGTAAAAATCATTATTGGCATGTGTGCTTGGGTTTTAAGTACTTATGATAGTTGACATCCATTCCTGTTTGACTGTTCAGCACAGTATAATGTGAGTTTTACTTCAAACTACAAAATCTATTTGTTGCTTTCCCACATTTCAACATTCCACTGAACTGCTTAAATTTGTGATCAATTTGTTATCGGAGTGACTATTTGCACCCAGATGTAAATAGCATCCACATAGCGCTGCTATTTGCACCTCAATTGTCTAGTGGAAACATAAACGGCCGGTGCAAATGTGCCTTTTCATGTGGGTGACCTGGGTTCGATGCTGCCATTGTCAACTCTTTTCCCCCATTCTGTTTCCTGTTTCCACTCTTATTATTTTCTTTAATACTACTTATAATAATACATACAAATACACATAAAGGTAGTTTTATGATAATACTATTGCAGTAACCATGTTATTTGGCCAAATACAACTGCAATTTTGATGCAATTAACCATGGTGTTACTACAGTAATATGGTGTTAATATAGTAACCACATTTATTATTGTGGTTTCTATTATTTGACTAAAAAATACCAGGCATGTCATAAAATATTGATATATAGATTTTTGATCGGCACGTTATTTTACCTACATATATTTTTGAGGCATCGATATATGTTAACATTAGCTGACATTTAAATTGGAAGCCTAATTTGCATGCTTTCCAATGTTTGCCGTAATAGCGGTTGGAGGTGATATAACATTTACTGAAGCAGGTCGCAAGGCACAGGTATCACAACATACAGTGCATCCGGAAAGTATTCACAGCGCTTCACTTTTTCCACATTTTGTTATGTTACAGCCTTATTCCAAAATGGATTAAATTCATTATTTTCCTCAAAAATCTACAAACAATACCCCATAATGACATTGTGAAAGAAGTTTGTTTGAAATCTTTGCAAATTTATTAAAAATAAAAAAACGAAAAAAATCACATGTACATAAGTATTCACAGCCTTTGCCATGACACTCAAAATTGAGCTCAGGTGCATCCTGTTTCCACTGATCATCCTTGAGATGTTTCTACAACTTGATTGGAGTCCACCTGTGGTAAATTCAGTTGATTGGACATGATTTGGAAAGGCACACACCTGTCTATATAAGGTCCCACAGTTAACAGTGCATGTCAGAGCACAAACCAAGCCATGAAGTCCAAGGAATTGTCTGTAGACCTCCGAGACAGGATTGTATCGAGGCACAGATCTGGGGAAGGGTACAGAAAAATTTCTGCAGCATTGAAGGTCCCAATGAGCACAGTGGCCAACATCATCCATAAATGGAAGAAGTTTGGAACCACCAGGACTCTTCCTAGAGCCTGGCCAAACTGAGCGATCAGTGGAGAAGGGCCTTAGTCAGGGAGGTGACCAAGAACCCCATGGTCACTCTGACAGAGCTCCAGCGTTTCTCTGTGGAGAGAGGAGAAACTTCCAGAAGAACAACCAATTCTGCAGCACTCCACCAATCAGGCCTGTACAGTAGAGTGGCCAGACGGAAGCCACTCCTTAGTAAAAGGCACATGACATCCCGCCTGGAGTTTGCCAGAAGGCACCTGAAGGACTCTCAGACCATGAAAAACAAAGATTGAACTCTTTGGCCTGAATAGCAAGCGACATGTCTGGAGGAAACCAGGCACCGCTTATCACCTGGCCAATACCATCCCTACAGTGAAGCATGGTGGTGGCAGCATCATGCTGTGGGGATGTTTTTCAGCGACAGGAACTGGGAGACTAGTCAGGATCGAGGGAAAGTTGAATGCAGCAATGTACAGAGACATCCTTGATGAAAACCTGCTCCAGAGCGCTCTGGATCTCAGACTGGGGCGAAGGTTCATCTTCCAACAGGACAACAACCCTAAGCACACAGCCAAGATAACAAAGGAGTGGCTCCGGGACAACTCTGTGAATGTCCTTGAGTGGCCCAGCCAGAGCCCAGACTTGAATCCAATTGAACATCTCTGGAGAGATCTGAAAATGGCTGTGCACCGAAGCTCCCCATCCAACCTGATGGAGCTTGAGAGGTCCTGCAAAGAAGAATGGGAGAAACTGCCCAAAAATAGGTGTGCCAAGCTTGTAGCATCATACTCAAAAAGACTTGAGGCTGTAATTGGTGCCAAAGGTGCGTCAACAAAGTATTGAGCAAAGGCTGTGAATACTTATGTACATGGGATTTTTTTTTCCGTTTTTTATTTTTAATAAATTTGCAAAGATTTCAAACAAACTTCTTTCACGTTGTCATTATGGGGTATTGTTTGTAGAATTGAGGAAAATAATGAATTTAATCCATTTTGGAATAAGGCTGTAACATAACAAAATTTGGAATAAGTGAAGTGCTGTGAATACTTTCTGGATGCACTGTAGGACAGTTATTTTTGAGCTCCTTGCACAGGACGCATATGCACAAAAGTTACAGAGGTTTTTCTAATTCTTCAAGAACGAAAGTAACGTCCATTTCCAGGTTAGTGTATGAAATTGGTTTAACTGTGCATACGGAACGAATAGAAATTATTATGCAATTTCTCTGTATGTATCTTTAAAGAGGTTTCATTTAAGCTGTCAAACCACAAAAAGACACACTTTAACTGAAAATACATTGTGTAGACTATTTGAAAGATGCATATAAGCAAAATATCATCCACTGATGTCATCCGCTAGACACGTACAGTGTGCAACCCCCTTTAATTTACCCTGCCACTTACACTTACCAAAGTTGTGTTGAGAAATATGTTTGAAAACACAAAGACTAGTGCAATGTGTACCCTTATTTATATCTGAAAAAAAACCCAGATATATTGATGATCATCGGGAAAATCTTCCAATTATCGATGCATGAATAAGGCATCGATCCCAAGCCTACAAAATACCATGGTGATACAAATGTTACTGTTGTAAAACCATGGTTAATTTTTGTAAAGGAAGGTTAAGGTTAGATTTAAGGGTATGGGTTTGTGTAGTGTGTCTGTGGGTCTCTAAATAAACACAATAAACATGTTGCAGTGATGCCCCTATACTGTATATTAGTATATAAATAGGGATGCAAATAGTATCTGCCACTATTTGCACCAGGGTGCAAATAGCATCTACCATTAGCTGTACTAGAGTTGGGGTGAAAAATATTATTTGTCACTATTTGCACTGGGGTGTAAATAACATCCACCTTTATTTTCACCAGGGTGCAAATAGCATCTGCTATTTGTTATTCCATTTGTACACAACATCACTTGGACCCATTATTCAGGCACATGGTTTCTCTTACCACTGCTACGCCGATGACACACAGCTCTACTTGTCTTTCCAGCCCAACGACACCACGGTGATTGCTCGATTTTTGCCTGTTTAGCAGACATCTCGGCCTGGATGAAGGAACACCACCTGCAACTTAACCCAGTGAAGACTGAGCTCCTCATCTTTCCAGCCAACCCTGCTGTTGAACACAACATCACCGTGCAGCTGGGTTCAACTACAGTAACGCCTTCCAAATGGTCAGAAATCTAGGTTTACTCAATTTCACAGACCACATCTCAAAGACACAATCATGTAGATTTACACTCTACAGTATCAGGAAAATAAGACCCTTCCTCTCTGAACATGCCACACAACTTCTTGTTCAGTCACTTGTCATAACTAGACTGGACTACTGTAATGCTCTCATTGCAGGCCTCCCTGCATGTGCAATTATGCCCCTGCAAATGATCCAGAATGCAGCAGCAGGTCTCGTCTTTAATGAACCAAAGACAGCGCATGTTACATCACTCGTTGTCTCTCTTCACTGGCTGCCGGTTGATGCACGTATCAAATTCAAGTCAATGGGTCTGCTCCAGCATACCTATAATCATTTCTGTAGAGCTATGTTCCCACCAGAAGTCTGCGGTCGGCTAATGAGCAGCGCCTTGTTGTACCAACACAAAGAGGCACCAAAACACTTTCCCGGCCTTTCGGTTTCACTGTACCACGTTGGTGGAATAACTTTCATCTTTTCCATGAGCACTCATAAAAAAAAACAAATATATATATATATATATATATATATATATATTCTTGTTGCACTCTAATCTGTCTTGGATACTGTTATTCTAATGCTAGTGAAACTTTAATGCAGCACTTTTCGTAACACTGTCTCCTTAAGATGAATCGCTTATGTATTTATTCCTCTTTTGTAAGTCGCTTTGGATAAAAGCATCTGCCAAATAAATGTATTCAAATCTTCCAGTGCTTTCCCACTTGACATCAGAACACATTAGCATAGTCTATTCTATGTATTTTCTAAGTTTTTCATAAAGCCCAATAGGTGAATATGGAAGAGTGTTTGACAGTATTGTTTTTATGAGATCATAAAACAGCATATTTTCCATGGTAAGTGATATTATCTACCCACATTGAAAAACTGCATGTTACATCTACGATAAACTGCTGTTGTAGTGTTTTGGCAGACCTACCAAAGTAATAACTATAAATGGTTATATAAGGTTTATTATAAATTCTATATTTCTGCAATATTGCAGTACTACTACGATGGTAGACCTTGCTACCATGTAGCTTAAGTATGCAAAAATAGCAAGAAAAGATCCACTTTCCATTCTAAATTTTCTGTCCGATTAAGGAAGTGTTAATCAGCTCTTAATGATGTGTCAGGGATGTGAGGATGTCCAACTCGCCTCTGCAGTGGAATGAAAGTAATAAACCATGCTAACAGGACACAATGCTCTTGCTGTGGAGTGTAAGGGACTCAACATGGAGGCAAAAGGTAGAATCCATATGCAAGAAGTTTATTACAATCAGCAAATAAATCCAAGACACAAGGCAGAGATGTAATCGTAGAAGCAGGCAAAGTAGTCATTACACAGGTAAATAGAGCAAAACAGTAATCCAAAAATCGGTAATCCAGTAACGCAGGCACAATGGTCATAACAAGTAGGCAATGAAACAGACAATGAGAATAATGCTTGGTAAGGCAGTGAAATATGCAATACTTCGCAAAGTCACAATGGAGAAGCATGGCTATTTATATAGTACAAACAGGAAGTCACCATAGAAGAAACGGTATAGTGTCAGTATTCAGGAGAGGGCTCCCTCTGGTGGTCGGCTGAAGGGATACCAGACTCATTCGTTACAGAACCCCCCCCCCCAGGAACAACTCCAGGTGTTCTTCTTGTGGGTCGTCCCCTTGGTTGTGGTGCAGGACGATTTGGGTGCACTCGGTGGAAGTCATGGATCAATGATGGGTCCAGAATGTCCTTGTTGGCTACCCAAGATCTCTCCTATGGTCCATAACCTTCCCAGTCCACCAGATACTGCATCTTCCCCCTCGATGACGACCTCTGTTGTTCTCGACTGCAGTAAGACCAAAGGTATCTGCCGATTTCCTGGTTTAGTCTCTCCACCTGTCCGTTTGCTTGCGGATGATAACCAGACGCAAGACTGATGTTGATGTTGACTGTGGTCCCCGGTCAGACACTGTCTTCTGGCAGACCATAGATCCTGAAAACTTGGTGGAACAGAGCGTTAGCAGTTTCCATGGCAGTGGGTAGACCTTTCATGGGATTAGTCAGCATGACTTAGAGAAATGATCAATGATAACAAAGATGGTGGTATACCCATTGGAGTTTGACAGATCAGTGATGAAGTCGACAGACAGGTGGGACCAGGGTCTCTGAGGGATAGGCAGTGGCTGTAGCAGGCCGGCTGGCAGGTCTCTGGGGGTTTTAGACTTTGCACAAGCTTGACATGCTTTAATGTATGCAGTGACATCATTAATGATTGAAGGCCACCAAAATAAGTTAAAGTACCAGGCTTATAGTTTTCTGGATGCCAGGGTGTCCAGTGCTGAGGGAGGTATGGATCCATTGGATTGTTCTTTGGCATAGAACGCATGGTACATAATGTTTTGTTGGAGGGCATTCGGGTGGTGCAGGGTCTGCTTGTTGGGCTCTTTGGATCTCTTCCATGATGTCCCAGCTTATGGGTGTGTTGACAGAAGGTGGGAGTATAGATTAGTTTTGAGGTATGTTGTGAAGGGGATCATGTTGACGGGAGAGAGCATCAGCTTTGCAGTTCTTACTGCCAGAGCGGTAGGTGACTGTGAATTGGAACCTTGTAAAGAAGAGTGCCCATCGGGCTTGTTGTGGATTCAGACGTTTTGCTCCCTTATGCAGGTTCTTATGGTCGGTGATTACTTGGAATAAATGGACAGAACTTTCAAGCCAGTGGCGCCACTCTTCTAATGCAGCCTTCATGGAGTGTAGTTCTTTTCAGCCGAGTTTAGTTTGCGGGAAAAGCACAGGATAAAGTTTACCAGGGTTACCGTGGCGTTGAAAGAGCATCCACTTCCACGATGAACGGTTGGTTAGGATCTGGGTGCTTGAGAATGGGGCGGTCATGAAACTTGTCTTGAGTGTCGAAGGCCTTTTGAGCAGAGTCACTCCATGGTAGCTTGGGTGGTTTTCCCTTGAGTAATGATGTTAAAAGAACAGAGATGAGACTGTAGTTGTGGATAAACCGCCTGTAGAAGTTCGCAAAACCCAGGAAACGTTGTAGCTCCTTAACAGTGTTGGGTCTTGGCCACTCTGTGACTGCCAGGATCTTGGAGTCATCCATCTCAACGCCTTTATGACTGATGATATACCCTAAGAATGTTGTATGGGTAACGTGGAACTCACTTCTCTGCTTTCATGTAGAGTTGGTGTTTCAGAAGGCAGGAGATGACCATTTTAACGTCTTTAATGTGTTGTGCTTTATCTTGGAGTATATGAGTATGTGGTCAATGTAGGCGATGACACATCTGTTGAGGAGGTCTCTGAAGATCTCATTGATGAATGACTGGAACACAGCTGGTGCATTGGCCAGGCCATAAGGCATCACCTGGTATTCATAGTGCCCCCTAGTGGTGATAAATGCGGTTTTCCACTCGCCTCCCTCTCAAGTTGTATGCACTTCTCAAATCCAGTTCTGTGTAGATGCGTGTTTCACGTAGTTGTTCTAGGGCAGACGGAACAAGAGGGAGTGGGTACCTGTACTTAATAGACACTGTGTTCAATCCACGGTAGTCGGAGCCCTCCATCTTTCTTCTCAATGAAGCAGCCTGCTGCAGCTGGTGAGGTGGAAAGACGAATGAACCCTGAAGCTAAAGCCTCTTCGACGTAAGTCTCCATGGCCATGGTTTCAGGTCTTGACAATGGATAGGCTTTGCTCCTAAGAGGTGCCATGTTGGGAAGTAACTCAACAGCGCAGTCCCATGGACGATGAGGGGGTAATTGTGTAGCCTTGATTTTGCTGAATACCTCGGAGAATTTAGAATATTCCCTCGGGACCTAGACTTGAGCTTGGTTCTTAGGACTTTAGATGCTGGTAGTCAAACATGGCATGATGACTGTGACATGAAGACAATTAGACTGACAATAATCTGACCATTGTTTTAACTCACCCTGGTTCCAGGAGATGATGGGATCATGGATAGCCAGCCATGGGTGACCCAGGATAAGATGATACTTGGGTGAGTCGATGACATAGAGATATGATCTCTGTGTGAAACAATACAACCCATAGTGTCACTGGAACAGTTTGGTGAGTGATACCTGTGCCTATAGGTGCATTAATCACCGCAATAATGTTAATGGTGAGGTATACAAGGTACTGTAGGGATATGGAGTTCTCATACTAGACCTTGGTGAATT
Source organism: Myxocyprinus asiaticus (assembly GCF_019703515.2). Classification (NCBI taxonomy): domain Eukaryota; kingdom Metazoa; phylum Chordata; class Actinopteri; order Cypriniformes; family Catostomidae; genus Myxocyprinus; species Myxocyprinus asiaticus. The sequence goes on along the minus strand of NC_059378.1, from coordinate 10,256,379 downwards.
AAATTCACAGCAGCCCCTGAGTCGAGAAGTGCAGAAACAGATTTCAATTTATCAAAGGAGAGCTCAATGAGAAGAGAGAAACTGTGGTTTGTGGGAGATGAAATGTTCATGGTACTCACTATAGTTCTGGAGTCTTGATATTTCTTGCCTTTGTGAGGGCATGTGGAGTTTCGATGATTCCTTTCACCACAGTAATAACACAGTCGCTCCCGATGACGACGATCGCGTTCTTCATCAGAAACTCTGATATAGGTGATCTGCATCGGTTCAGAAGCTTTGGGGCATGCCTGGACTTGACTATGGGCTGATGGTTGTGACTTGGAGCTAATCTTTGAACGTGGTGAATTGCACAGTAAATTATCAATCCTTACTGCCAACTAAATGAATTCAGTGGGTGTTGAATCTTCACCCTTACATGCGACTTCGGCCTGCAGATTGTAGTTCAGTCCCTCTCTGAACACATTCTTGAGTGCAATCTCATTCCATCCACTTTGGGCTGCTAATGTCCTGAAGTGTACGGCAAAGTCAGCTGCAGAACGTGAACCCTGGCATATTCAAACACTTCATGGATCTGGGAAGCGAAGTAATCAAATGACGTTTGAAGCCGATTATCACTCTCACAAACAGCTGAGGCCCAGTCTAGTGCTTCTAGTCTAATAAGTAACGTCATCATAAATGCACATTTCTTGGACTCCTGACTGAATGACTCTTGTTGATTGGAGATATATAATTTATATTGATGTAAAAATCCCTTACATTTCTCTGGCGAGCCATCAAACTTATCAGGAAGAGCGATTCTTACCGGTGTCGCTTGTGGAGATGGAAGAGAACGGATATAGCGGGTGAGGTTCTCATTTTCAGCTCTTAGGCAGTTCAGTTGTTCCTGGAAACCTTTGAGCAGTTCGCTCTAGTGAGCGAATGCAGCCTGGAGCTGAGAAACTTCAGCTGGATTCATTGGTGGGACTCGACATGGAGGCGAAGGTAGAATCCATATGCAAGAAGTTTATTACAATCAGCAAACAAATCCAAGACACAAGGCAGAGATGTAATCGTAGAAGCAGGCAAAGTAGTCATTACGCAGGTAATCAGTCCAACCAGGCAAACAGAGCAAAACAGTAATCCAAAAACCGGTAATCCAGTAAAACAGGCACAATGGTCATAACAAGTAGGCAATGAAACAGACAATGAGAATAACGCTTGGTAAGGCAGTGAAACTGGCAGTACTTCACAAAGTCACAATGGAGAAGCATGGCTATTTATATAGTACAAACAGGAAGTCACCATAGACGAAACGGTATAGTGTCAGTATTCCGGAGAGGGCTCCCTCTGGTGGTCGGCTGAAGGGATACCAGCCTCATTCATTACAAGGAGAATATTTCTATGAGAATTTAAGGACATATACTCTTAAAAAAGGTCTTAAATTTGTCATGCAAGACTGGTCTTCAATTAGCCTTTAATTGAAACACTAGGGGGAGAAAAGAGTGAGAGAAAAAAGTGTCACTTTGTTTTAAACTTTAATGCATTTTTTTGAGGACAAAATCTGATGAGGAAAGTCCACATTAAGACATACTAGACTACAGCCACTTAAAAAAAAAGAAAAATTGCCTCTTATATTTGTTTTCATTTAAGTTTTCTTGACTGGAATGCAATTAAGAATTACCAGTGCAATGTATTAGGGCTGTCCACAGAGTTGAGAATCCAAATAAAAATTTTCACTGAAATATGACAAAAATTTTAATTATATTCGAATTTTAAAAGACATTATTTCAGGAAGGGGAAAAAGTATGATCACATGGGAAGTCGGCATGTTGTTTCCGAGACTTCCAGTTCCCTAAGATCAGCTTCATTATGTGGACTCACTGACAAGCACCATCTCCTATCAGACAACACTGCATCAGCTCCTGCATGTTTACCTTCACCTGTGGCATGACCGGAAGCACGTTGCGTCAGCAGTGTGGGAGACCTGTGTTCGGATCCTGCATTGAAACCATGAAGTGACTGATTCTGAGGCTGCATTTTTCCCTCTAACATAAAATGTTTACTCTAATGATGGTTAGGTTTGGGTTGGGGGTTCAGTTTATAAAATATGCATTCCTCTTCACTGTATTACAGCCTGTACAGATGAAAACAACTTGCTTCACAAATTGCTTTTCGCGCCCCTCTGTGGACATTACACCATACGCCCATCAACAATTACCACTTTGGCCACTGGGGGCAGTGTTTCAAATTTCAGTAAGCACTGATTTTATCTAAAGAAATGTTTCCGATTTCACTGTGAGATCCGTCTGAAAAGCTTAAAGACATTTGACTTTTAAATTGACATTGCCTCCTATGTCCACAAGAGGGCGCAATGAATCAATATAAACCAAGTAGCATTATGTTATTGCAACTGTTTATTGCAAAGAAAATATCTGGCTGTTAACAAAAGTCCATAAAATGATAAAGACAGTATATTTAACCGGTTCATGTTCTCAAATCTTAATTTAAAAATTAGAAAAGAAACAATTCAATAGATGGTTCTATGTTCTCTGCTACACAGTAGCCTATACCAGTGCCATAGTACTACCACAGATTTAAACTTCATTCCAGCGGTACCACAGTGTTTTTCCTTAAATAAAGTTGTATGTACCTAATGCTTATGCAGCGCAACGCTGATAAAAGAGCAAGGCATAGTCAAGACCCAACAGCCAAAGACCTCCACCTAAGAGGCTGTTCACACCGAACACGTCCGTCTTTTTAATGAAATCATGCACCAGACAGACATCTTTGACCATTGTGCCGCGTCTTGTTTTTTTTTAAGCGTATCATGCAGGAGCGCTGCATTTTTTAGACACTGCATCACTGCAACACCTGCGTTCTGTTTTATTCGTTGCACTGCATCTCTTTAGCCCAATAATGTAATAGGTCTGAAGTCATCAGTGCTTGGCGCACAAACCAAAATTTGAATGCTCATTTTAACATTCGAAAAAGCATTTTTATCTTAAATTCGATGAATATTCAAATTTAGAATTTGACAGCCTAACAATGTATTTATGTACAAAAATATCTTGATGCACCCTTGCTGTTTTTTTTTTTTTTTTTACAAATGTTTAACCACACTGTGTGTATTAATATTTGTGTGCCTTTCTCTTTCTGTGCGTATAGCCTCAGAAAAAACAAAACAAAGGATGCTTTTCATCCTTTTAAAACAACCTGCAAATATGCTTATTGCAGATCTTCATACACTACATATTGGTAGCTGGAAGCGTCATCAAAATAAGTCTGAATATTTAATAATACGAACAAGCATGGAGGAGGCGGGGGTCCTGTAGAGTTCTGCGGGCACAGATTTCACACAACCAATGCTAAGGCCTGTTAAACCAAACTGTCCTATTAATATATCTAGTGATTACTGCCTCATTCAACTGTCTCCAGGTCAGCAAGCTGAGACGGTTCAACACACTCCCACACACCCAAACACCTTAGCCTTTACACTGTATTTACCATCTAAGATTCTCTCTTTTCTAGTAGTGTGCTCTGAAAGTCACTGGGATGAATGGATCCCCAAAGAACCACCATCTCAACTGGATGAGTGCAGTGGTGTGCATGAGGGAATTTTGGTACATCTTCATCCCCTGCTTCCAGTGCCCTTTCTAAATACCACCTGACTCATCTCTTGGCACTCAACCCCAGGGATTTTCTGGACTTACTCAACAGGTTCATTTCACACACCACCCATTGCATACAACTATAACTAAGAAAAGTGTTGCTTGAATTTCACATGCACTCAATAGACAACATTAAATCTGTAGAAAATAAAATAATTTTATATCACAGTATAGACCACGTGTAAATACAACTGGATGACATTATGGTGACTGGGAGAGGTGCTGTCTGAGCTAACTAATCACAATCTCTTTGCGATCAATGATACCATATTAGAGCTAAGAGAGGATAACGCAGACAAAATTATAGCATTTATAATCTCCCTCACTCAATCTGGGATTGTTTAGGCCTGCTGAATAGATGGATGGTCATTAAGGGTGTGTTCACACTTGGCAGGTTTGGTTCAATTAAAACAAACTCTGGTGCAATTGCTCTGTTAGTGTGGTTCATTTGAACAAGTGTGAATGCTGCCATCCGAACCTAATGGTGAGTGTGAATGCTGCCATCGAACGGTGCGCACTAAACAAGCGGACCGAGACATTCGGTCTCGGTCCGCTTCCAAAAGAACTCTGGTGCGGTTCAATTGATATATGAACGCAGCATGGACCAAAGACATCTAAACGGACCAATAACAGGAAATAATTTGCCTTTAATACTGACCCAAAGCATACCTGGTTCTTCTCATCATAGAAGCTATGTTGCCCATTACAGTTCGATACTGGCGTTGGAACCGCCGTCAGCCGTCCTTGCAGCATATCTTCGTTTGTGTGTGCAACGAAGGAATTCTTGGTGCTGTTTTGACTCCTTTACACATTTTATTAGCTCTTCGTTTGTTCTCAGCTGGTAAAAATACCACCATATATATATATATATATATATATATATATATATATATATATATATATATATATATATACACACACACACACATAAATCCAACAAACGCATTTAGCCCAGTAGCCAGAATTTCTTTGGATGTTCGGCAAGGTCCGTTGCAAAATAATCGTGATAAAAGCTGTCCAATCAGGTTATGATGTTATCCTTATGCCTTTTGTTTTGTATCTTTAGGTTCAGTGTTAAAAATGCCAGTGTGAACGCTAAGTGAACCAGGACTAAATTTATCATTTTCTTTTTTGGTCCGGACCAAGAGAACCAAGAGAACCGAATTACAAGTGTGAACACACCCTAAGCTTCTCTGTCAGGCTATTCAGATTATTAGGAAATCCAAATTATATATTAGGGGTATAACAAACCATACGGTTCGCCAACCATGGTTCGGTAAGCATTTGCTCTGCGGTTCGTCTCTAGTTTAATAATGCATCTGGATCATACAGTTTGGCAAAGAAAATAAAGTGGCAAATAGACATGCGCAGTTGTAACCTCCGCTAATCCATCTGTATGGCTCTGTAGATGGACCCTCTGACTGTGTTTCAAGTGGGTCAACTTTCTACAGAGAGAAGCTGTCCTATTAACTGTTAGTATGTTAAATCAGTTGATGACATTACAGTTCTGCATGCGTAAGTTGGCAAAATGGCAAGTGGAGAAAACAAGTTGCAAGAGAGAAGACCCTGCATCATTTAAGTCTCCTGTCTGGGAACTTTTACAAATGTTTACAAAACAGGCACTGTTTGCAGACATTGCTCGACGCAAGTGCCATATACTGGTAATACATCGATATTTGATTAGCTATTTACGCCAACATCACCTGAGGCTAGATAGCGCGTGGCGCGCACAGAGCCGCAGGTGAGCCCGAAACTGCACACAGACACACTCCCTTTCGTCTTTAAGCAGGCACTCGGTGCTAGTTCGGACAGACATGAAACAAGAACTAAAGCACTTGGGGTGTTCATAGCCAAATTTATGTTGCTCTTACTCCGTTGATGAAGATGTGGGATTTCCGCGTATGATTAAAATACTTGAGTCGCGTTATGACATCCATTCTCGTATTCATTAATAGCAAGTTTATTTCTTCTATAGTAATGTACAGATTCTGAATGTTGAATATACTTTGAGTTGAGTTTGAAATGCACTTTATGTTGATGCATGTAGCCTAATAATTTAGGTATTAAGTTAAAAAGTTAGTAATTAGAGAAAGTTTTGTTTTTGTTTTTAGTTAAGGACCCTAATGAAAATTAACCATGATTTTACTATAATAATATTGTAGTAACCATGACTGTAATAACAGGTACTGTTGTCACCATGGTTTTCTTAGCAGAAATCATGGTTTTGATAGAATTGACCACGGTTTTATGTAGTAATACTGTAGTAGCCATATAGTAACCATGTTTTTACTATAGTAATATTGTAGTAGCCATGACTGAAGTAATAATGACTGCTATCACCATGGTTTTCTTGGCAGAAATCATAGTTTTGATACAATTAACTGTTTTACAACAGTAATACTGTAGTTTCCATATAGTAACCTTGATTTTAGCATTGTAACCATGACAGTAACCATGTTAATTTGTGGTTACTATGGTTTTACTACAAATGTAATGCTTAAACTATGGTTACTGTAGTAAAACCATGGTTATTTGTAGTGAGGGCAAATCTCTTGAAGTGTCTGTTACCAAATAGAATATTTTTACTTTGGATTTGGCAGTAATAAATTGTTTTTCCCTGAACATAACAAATACCGAACCATACCGAAACCGTGACCCTAAAACCGTGCCGTGAGAAATTTGAAACGTTACACCCCTAATATATATATATATATATATATATATATATATATATATATATATATATTAGAGCTGTCAGAATTAATGTGTTAACGCATGCGATTCATTCAAAAAGTTTAACGCTTTCATTTTTCTTAATCACGATTAACACATTTACCGTTAATACAGCATAAACACTTGAATGACACTTTATATCGGACATCTAACTTGGGAACTCGTTCGTAAATCTTCATTCATTTCGTCAAGATGCAGGTGTGTGTTACGTCATGCAGGGCAGGGAGGTTTACAGTCAGTGACAAACATTCACTTTTATTAAATAATATCCATTAACGAGTCAAAGTTCTTATATTAAATGATAATAAAATGTGCAAACGTTTTGCTGTTCAAAACATGGTTAATTACACTCTAATTGTTTTGATGATCGTAACGATAGCATTGCAGAGTTGTATCAGTTTGGTTGCTATGAGACGTCTCTGATAATCAATGTACCCCTCAAAATCACAACGTAATCAATCTCAAAATTAAAAATAAGCTCCCTCTTTGACACGTTTGTGTTTAGTTGTCAGGTAATTGTCACTGGATTTCGAATTAAGTGAAAAGTCACATCATGCGTGATCAATATCAATCATCGTTTTCATGATCGATCATTGCTGCCATGACCGTGTACCCGAGTACTCAAAAACTTTAAAAGGTCACAATGGGAATTTGGCTTTCCTTTAGATAAGCTATGTCACCTTCAGTGCCATGTTTGTATCATAAAACAAGAGAACTCTTCAAGATGGTTTGATGGTAAACGATTTCCTTAACCAAACCCCTGACCCCTGGAGAAAAACAAGGCCACATCCTGAGAGAAGAATTATCTTGTCATGAAGTGACATTTCAAGCTCTATGATTACTCACTGTGCTCAATAATCAGACTCTTCTTTTGGTTTGAACCATTAGTCCTCATATTAGCCCTTACCAAAGTACAAGCATCTCACTTCCTGAGACCTTCCAACCTTAAATACTAGTGTCTTAGTGCAAAAGTATATAAAGCCTTAACTAATTCTCTCATTGCAGTGCATTACGAACCCTACATTTAAATTTAGTTATTTGTGAATTCTGTATTTCTAAGCACTGAAACTCTAAATTAATTATTTTAACTCTACATTGCTTGATGTTAAAAAAATATTATAAAAAAAGAATAGTTCACCTTAAAATGAAAATTCTTCTCTCATTATTTACTCACCCTCATAACCTCACGACTTTCTTTCGCAGAAGGATGTCTTTTAAATAATGATTCCCATACAATAACAGTTGATAGTGACTCACTTTAAAATTAACCATGATGGTTAAGTGTCCTAAAAGTAATCCATGTGATTTGCTGGTCATATTCCAAGTCTTCTGAAGGCATCTGATCCAGGGCTCCAGACTGCAACTAAAATGGTTGCAAATGCGACCTAAAATAATTGATTGCAACAGTAATTTACAATCTAGTTGCCAATGGCGACAGTCGGGTTGTGCGTGTTCATATGCGGTTTCCTCAGATATCATCTTGTGAGTTACTGAATACATCTTTAGAGCGCGCACCACCAGTGTGTCTTGCGCCGCTTTTCACCCGTTCTGTTGTGATGAGCTCGCTGCACCGCAAGCAACAACAAACCCAGTGCAAGAGTGTCATGACCAAATTACTCTTTTGAACTGGGTCTTTTTCATGAATCACTTGAAAAGAACAGTGTGTGTGAACTCAGGAGCTCAGGTTAGCAGTTTGAATCAGAGTCACTTTCTCAGCGAATCATCCATCAGTGTGTTCACAACTGGGAGAGCAGGCATTTCAAAATTGAAGTCCCATGTGTATTTTGGGCATCTTTATAATTAAAAGTCCCGCACCACTTATACACTGATCAGCCACAACATTAAAACCACTGACAGGTGAAGTGCATAACATTTATTATCTCGTTACAATGGCACCTGTCAAGGGGTGGGATATATTAGGCAGCAAGTGAACAGTCAGTTCTTGAATTTCATGTGTTGGAAGCAGGAAAAAAGGGCAAGCGTAAGGATCCAAGCAAGTTTGAAAAGGGCCAAATTGTGATGGCTAGATGACTGGGTCAGAGCATCTCCAAAACGACAGGTCTTGTGGGGTGTTTCCGGTATGCAGTAGTTAGTACCTTCCAAAAGTGTTCCAAGGAAGGACAACTGGTGAGACCAAGGCTCATTGATGGGCGTGGGGAGCGAGGGCTAGCCCGTCTGGTCCGATCCCACAAAAGAGCTACTGTGGCACAAATTGCTGAAAAGCTTAATGCTGACCATGATAAAAGGTGTCAGGACACACAGTCACTCAGATTGTGTCAGAGTGCCCATGCTCACCCCTGTCCACCACCGAAACTGCCTACAATGGGCACGTGAGCGTCAGAACTGGACCATGGAGCAATGGAAGAAGGTGACCTGGTCTGATGAATCACATTTTCTTTTAGATCACGTGGACGGCTGGGTGCGTGTGCGCCGTTTACCTGGGGAAGAGATGAAAGCAGAATGCACTATGGGAAGAAGGCAGGCTGGCGGAGGCAGTGTGATGCTCTGGGTAATGTTCTGCTGGGAAACCTTGGGTCCTGGCATTCATGTGGATGCTACTTTGACACGTATCACCTACCTAAAGACTGTTGCAGATCACATACACCCCTTCATGGCAACGGTATTCCCTGATGGCAGTGACCTCTTTCAGCAGGATAATGTACCCTGCCACACTGCAAAAATTGTTCAGGAATGGTTTGAGGAACATGACAAAGAGTTCAAGGTGTTGACTTGGCCTCCAAATTCCCCAGATCTCAAACTGATTGAGCATCTATCTGATGTGCTGGACCAACAAGTCCGATCCATGGAGGACCCACCTAACAACTTGCATGACTTAAAGGATCTGCTGCTAACGTCTTGGTGCCAGATAACACAGGACACCTTCAGAGGTCTTGTGGAGTCCATGCCTCGACGGGTCAGAGACTCTATATATCAGATCCAACTTTTGACACTTAGGACTATTGAGGGACTCATGCACAACTATTACACAAGGTGCAAAAATTCCTTGATGCTCAAGAAGGCAACACAATACTATTTGCATATTATGCTTTATGTAAATATCTGCTTATGTAGATTCTGAAGGGCAGTACTAAATAAAAAAATAAATAATTATATCTTATATTTGTATAAATTATGAAAGGGGTGTGAACACTGATTAGACAAAAGGGGAATGCAAACTTACGTATCTTATCAACTATATATTGTATACTGTTTCTTAAACCATTGATTAATGGGTTATCAGCTGTCTTTTCTTCTGCTTTCTATCTTGTTTCTAAGCAACAATTTAAATAGAGCAATTATATGACTTGGTGACTAAAAATAGCTATTTGGCTCCTTAATGTTTCAGTTAAGGAACCAGTGGCTCCTAAGTAATAATTTTTATTTAGTTTGGAGCCCTGTGATCACTTTGTATGATGAACAGACCAAAATTTGAGTAATTATTAAGCTCACTGGTTCTTGTGCATCTCGTGACCAAACTATTTGATTGAGAGAGAACAACTTAAATTTCAGTCTGTTCATCATACATACATATGATCGTAGGTGTTAAGAAGACTTGGAATATGATGCACGATTCACATAGACTACTTTTACGAAAATGTTGGGTGCTCGTTTAAGCTTTAAACTGAGTCACTGTCAAGTGCTATTGTATTGGAATCAGCAATCGCAACATTGTATAAAATATGTCCTTTTGTGTTCCACAGAAGAAAGAAAGCCATATTGGTTTGGAAAAACATGAGGGTGAGTAAATACTGACAGAATTTTCCTTTTTGGCTTAACTATTCTTTTCATAAAAGTATTTAGTTACTGGGTCGCAGAAGATAAACAATTGTCCTAATGAGGACACAGCTGCTTTTGATCTACAATTGATCTCTACAAGTCAATCATTAACTCTTTCAGGAGCAGACATAGAATTTCTTTCAAACATTCAATTATATTGACATCAATGGGTAACAGACAATCAAACTACAATCCACATTGATTGCGGTGGGGATTCCCCTGCTAAAATATCAGAATTGTGCTGGAAATACTGACGTATGTGCTCCTACACATTGAGATGTGGTGGTCGAGTTCGAATCTGGCTTATGACATTTCCCAGTTCCGTTTGAATAAACGTGGCCAGACATGTTATATACAGACTTAACTACACATTCTCTGCATAACAAGGTAGTGGCAGTGAATCTGAAGGACAGTTGTGTCAGTGAAGACTAAAGACCATTCCAAAGAAGTCAAACAATTGCTTAATCTAGGAAAAGAGGATGCTGTTTGTTCAATTATCAAGAGGTTCAAACTACATTCAACCACCAAAACAGTGCCTAGAAAAAGACGTCCCTCAAGGCTTTCTGCACAAACAAGTAGACTGGAGTGAGAAACCACAGAGATGGCAACAATCACAGAGCTCAGCTGCTGAGAACAGAGAGAAGGTGCCAGTCAACCATCTCAGGAGCTCTACATAACATTGGCATGTATTAGAGCAGTGTTTCTCAGCTGGCGGGTCGCGACTTAAAAGTGAGTCGCAGGTCTGTTCGGACTGGGTCATGGAGAGAAGGGAAAGAGGAATACCATGGCTCTACCTCAGTTGAAAATGTAAGCAAATTTAATGCTAATCTTGTGTTCGGCACTTTATACACGTCTGCTTCGCATCTGAAACGCGATATTTTCAAGGTGCAATTGAAGCCTGCATTGTGCATGAGTATGTGCGAGCAATCCCAGAACCACTCGTGTCAATGATCTGCGCTGCTCTAATCTACTGTCTGGAGCGCTTGTGCATCAACCAGGCTTCCCTCAATATCATGCCACAGACCACAAAACTGATGAGAACCATTTGAATTCTAGAGAGAATTTTCTAGTTTAAAGTGCTGTAGAGGGAGTCAAACCTCTCAAACAGCTACACAGCACTTATATTATAAACAGCACTGACAAGAAAAGTAGCAACACTGCACTTTGAGCCAAAATAAAGTTTTTTCAAACTACACATCATCATCCTTACTAAAATGTATCACGATTTAACAGTAGTAACCTTAACTGTAATATTTTGACTTTCAAGTATCATAGTTTCATATTAAATAATCTGTTAAGTAGAATCTATAAGCCATTATTTTTATTACAACTGTGGCAGTTGTTAAAGTTTATTAATGTGTTTAGGCTACTATTTTTTCATAACAATTACTATAATTTATTTTTATTATTATTTCAGAATGACTAACTACATTGACCTAATGCATTGGATTTCACTGTAAATATAAGGGAAAGTACATAAAGGGCTTTAAAGTGTTGTTGACATCAACAACAAAAATAATGTTACTTGATACATGCCCTTATACTTGAAAACCATGAACACAACTATGCAAGATAAAAGAAAATGTGCCTCAGGCTACATTAAATACATATTAAGTTGTTTACTATGTTGGGTCGCCTCATGATGTCCAATGTAAAATCTGGGTCCCGAAGCAAAACAAGTTGTTGGGTGGCACTACAGAAGTCACTACTCAAAATCAACCATGTGAAAATCTATCTAGAGTGACCTAATTGTGATGTGAAAAAAGATAGAGCTTGTAGAATAGATAAAGCTACCACAGAGCTTTTTCAAAGCAATGTGTATCACAACACTGCCCACAAACTTTCCACCATGCCTACAGTGAAGTATGCTGGTGCAGCATCATACCGTGGAACTCTTTTTAGCTAAATATTTAGCTTTCATATAAAGCTTTCATAGCTATTAAAGATTCTACAAATATTAAAATGTGGAGAACTGAAATGTGTAAACAACGAAAAAATTTGCATTTTTGGGTGAACAATTCCTTTAAACGTCTGAGTGTATTTGCAATGTGCACCAAGGCTTCCTGCATAGGATGGCATTGAGTCAAGTGTAGAGCTTACCCTCAATTGGTGAAGTCTTGAGCCTGCGGCAAATCCCTTGCACGTCTCCGTAGCATTCTGCAATCTTGCCAACTGCCTCACTACTTCGGAGCTCCATCAGATCACGGAGCTGCACCATCGTGCAGCCGAAGTCCCCATCGTGGTCAACCTCAGCGACCGAGTTCCCCTGTGGGTGGTCTGCAGTGTTGTTAGCCATTTTGACTTGCTCAGTGTGAGTCACGCCTCAGGACGAGAGACTTCCAATCGGTCGGCTTGTAAACTTAAAACTGGGTGGTGAAGGAATGCTTGCACCGGAAGAAAAGATGCACCACGGAGAAACTGGAATAAAAGTGAAAAACAGACAGGCTTTAAATTATTCAGCAAATCAATGGAAACTGGCCTAACTTCTAAGTTTGAACATTTTGAAATGCTGACACCACCTAAATAGCTGGGAAAACTTGTGGTTCTGAATGAAGTATGATGTTGAGAAAACACTGGGGTGGGGATAAAACAAAAGTTACGAAACAGTGCCACCTCTTTCATGAATCTTCCACAAACATTCACACTGCAGTTTTGCAAAGAACTAACAATTCCCTTGTGCACTAGAATAGGCTTTACCCATATACAGATGCAGGGTTTGCACATCTCATGGGAATCTCCATCTCAGACCCAGATTCTGTCCATTGCAGTCATACAATTAGCAATCTACAGTTTGGCAGAAAATTAAACTGTTTACAGTTTGCTGCTAGTCTCTAAGCCCACAGAGGAGGGTGGGAAGGGAAAAAGAGAGAGAGAGTAAAAAAGAGAGAGCGAGGTTACTGGTGTCAGAATAAGCTGGCAGCAAAAAAAATCCAGCCCATATCAGAGATAAGGGGCCTGTGTTAATGTGAGATAGGCGAGCTTCCAGCTCCATCGTATTTTCTTATGCACACAGAATACGAAAAATGGAGGTCAACCTCTGATGTGTGCTTGCACTGATCCGAGATGAAATTTTTGACTGGGAATCATCTATGAGCACTACGGCCAATTTATCTCTATCACACATGTACAGTCACTGATAGTAGCCATAAAAGCAAACCACTGGATGGTGGAAAGCCCTGAGGTGGATTTTAACCCAGATTGGATTACTGTCCACTCCTCTAAAGTTTTAGCTCTAGAATGGGTCAAGTTTTAGCCATAGCCACTTTACAGTACATAGCACTGAGTCTCAGGGAGGAGAGATCAGGCTAGTCTAGTTTCATTCAGAGTAAAGTGACTCGATTTTTCAGTCACGCCTTGCATTTAAACTACATGAACTGTGAAACTGCAGAGGTCAATGACTTCTCATCTCTTTAACATTATTTTGGCCCAGCAGACAAGGGCCTGATCATAATTTCTTAAGTGATGCCTGCCTTTAAAAAACATATTTTCATTGTTCTTTTTATATATGTGTGTGTATGAGTCTACCACATTAGCCAGAGTAAAGTTTGAGTTTAGCTCTAACATTAGTACTAATGTTACAGATGTCTGTAAATGATAAAATGTGTAAATGCCACAAGAACATGCTCTACAGTGTTTCCAAACAAATGTCATCCATTGCCCAAGGCATTTAGAGAGGCCATTATAAAGCCTTCAGATTTGCAGTGTGCATAAAATGTTTGAGTGCTTCTGAAAAAAAAAAAAAACTAAATCTGTTGTCACATGCCATGTTGAAGAGGACCTTTTCAAATCTATCCCAAAAAGATTGAACTAGGAACTAGAATTTTATGTGCTCACCACCACAATGCTAAAATGTAGCAGGGGGTTGCCAGGGCACTGCCATAGAGTTGCTAAAATATTAGAGTGTATTTTAGCATGTTGCTAAGCAATTGCTAAGGTGTTGTGAGTGGTTGCTAGGTGTTTGCTGATAGACTCATGAATTAAACTTTTATGTGATTTAATGTGGGATATTTTTACCCAATTCATCACCTGTTGGGCAAAAATCTGAAATATTTTCACTTAAAAAAGTAATAGCACACCTGTCCTCAAAAAATTGCAAAAATTGAAGTATGTTTTGATTTGAGGGACAAGTTCCACACCAAAGTTTAACACTTAGGGCTAAGGATTTGAACCCTATGTATCTGAAATGGTAACAGTGATGCTGGCTTTAGGAAACACCACTAATGAGGAAACTACAGGTAACACTGCGATAAAAATATCAGCACAGCATTAGTTGCAATGCTGTATGACCCGGGTGAAAAACGCTGTTAATGACACTAGTTGTATTCCAGGGGATGAAACAAAACATGTTTTTAATGAAGAAATTTGCAACGAAATTTGAAGGCAGAAAGCAAAAAAATTAGGAACGCAAGTTGGAGCAAAATTCGTATTCAAGTAAAAGGTATGTGTTTGTCTTTGCACAGAATATAAAAGGCCATTATAAACACTTAGGAGGATCACTTTTTCAGACAAAACAGCAACGAAGGCAAACATTTCTAAAGTCCACACTTGTTTTACAAGACAATATAGAACCAGTTGATCAAGGATATTTCTGTCTTTGTCATCCAAGCAAACCATATTTTAATTAATGCAGTAAATAATACTACTCTTTAGGGATGGGACAATGTGGTTATCTCACGATTCGATTTGATGTATGATATAAGGTTCACGATTCTACATAATAACACTTAAATGACAAAGTATGACAGATTTTTTCTTTTAGAAAAAATGTTTGAGCAAAATGCACATTATATTTTCTCATCAGAATAAAGTTCTTTAACACACAATATACTGTAAATGCTCAAAGTTCAAATAATAAAGTTTCATATATACATTACATTTCTCTATAAGAAAAGATCACAAACAAATAAACTTTCAAAAATAGTTGGCTACATTCAGGCTGATTGAATGCATGACAAGCAACAGAACTGAACAGATCCTGTCCTGAAACAGTATGTGAAAGTGTATATATTTTATTTGTTATTTTATTATAATAAAACTTTTAAATTAATAAATTTAATTTAACTTTTAAAAAAATATAAAATTCCGACATTACATCAATCAATTTTATATTATGAATTGTATATACTATAGAGATATGAGCTCACATTGTTTGAAAAAAATGTGTACAATTTACAAGCATTTACACTGAGTTTACATTAACATGTGTAAAAAGCGCTAAAATGATACTGTCTCAGAGTTCAATGAGCATCTCACAATGTTCCGGTTCAGTCTCTTGGTTTCTTTGCCACATCTGTGCTATGTCTGATTAAAATTAATGTTTCTTTTTACTCTTTGATCAACAATTGACAGTAAAGAACAGAGAGGACATTAAAAGACGTTATTCAATGAAAGTGGAGTGTGTGGATCTCATCTTTGATGGACACACATTACACAGAAGAAATGTTTTGTTTTAATCTCAAGCATTTTTCAACAAAACAAGGTGATTTTCCAGGTACTCCAGTGCTTAAATTTCTAAAAGCTTAATTCAAGTACCTTAAGCACTTCAAGGACCTCGTGAAAAACCTGTAAACCGTGTAGAAAAAAGCAACAGAGAGATTTAGATGTTTAATTGGTCATTTCATTTATGATCATACGTTTTGCCTCGATGTGGTTTGTCATTTTTTTGGTTCACGATATTTCGAAATTCAATATAATGTCCCATCCTTACACAGCTGTCATACTTCTTTGAGTAGCTGTAACTCAAGCAATCAGAGTAGGCCGATAAGGTAGTGCCAAAACCGCACTCCAATGCAAATCATTCCACCCTTTATCGCCTCAGTGACACTGCCCAGTTTAAAAAATCTCTTTGCATCTTGTCACAATTTTATGGCAGGGGATCACATGACAAAAAGCAAGATGGTGGCCACTAATACAAAAACAGAGCTTTTGCCAACTATTATACTATACATGTGATGGTAAAAAGTTTCATGATGCCAAAGAAATTCAACGAGATCACTACTACCCTTACACCAAGGGCATACTTCCAAACCAATCTAACCAGACCTTTTATGTGAAGGCCTGACAGTTGCACTGACTATCACCCAAGAATGGTGCACTTTATCACGCAGTCTCTGCAACGCATTTATCAAATCATTTTAAATGCCGCAAGCTTCCTTACAATACATTTAGAGGATGAGATCAGCCCAAAGAGCATTTGCATTTATCAAAATGAAGTGCAAACGGCTGTAGGCTAGTGTAACAAGTACAACAGTCACAGGATATAAACCAGCATTTTCGCTTTGGGTGCAGATGCAGTGAAAGTACAACCAAAAAGGCTAATCATGCTAAAATCCACTCTTATTAGGTCCAAAGTTTGTTAGCGGTCACAACATGGTTGACAGTTTAAAAATGTGAAAAGAAAAAAGCCTTCTAAGGGCCTGTTCATTGGAGGACACCATCTAAGTATTTTCTTCTATTTCTAACTTTGCTCTGTTTGTATGCTGCAAATCGTTGCCTCTAAGATGTTTCAGCATTGTTGATTACTCACAATGCAATTATCACAGCAGGCTCATCTCATTTTTATCAATGCGCCTTTGGCACAAATTGCACATTAAGAGATGCTGGAAAGCCTACAGAGAAAACCCGACTTCAAAAGCAGACAGCAGCGTCAGATGCAGTGACAAAATGTTAAGGGAGGAGTTTTGATCCATTAAACATCAAAATGTTTAATGTTAAGGGAGGAGTTTTTTGTGACCCCCCTTCTTACAAATGGCTCTTTATGTATGCACTCACCATGAAAGCAGCCTCTATGACCTCACATGAATTGTTAATGTCTGACTGCAAAAAAAAATAAATAAAAAAAAATGGGGTTGTTCTAGTAGGATAATGCTATGGCATGGAATAACCCTTGCTGTGACGCATAGTGAAAAAGTTACAGCCTATAAAAAGTTCATCTGTAACATGTAGAAGAGGGAGGGTCAAACAGTGGGTGGAGATGTTTGACCGCTGTGAGGAAATAAAACCACAACCTGCAACTGCCCATAATAATTAGCAAATTTATGGAGAAAAAAAAAGTCGCTTATAATAAGTATCGCAATATCCTATTACATCGGCAACCGGGCTGAGGGATCGGTCAATATTCTTGCTTTAGTGATTTTGCATTGAAAATTAATTTATTTAAAAAACAAAAAACTTAAACCAAATACATTTCTAAACTCAAATTGCACTCCAAACGAAATTAAAAAGCAATTAAAATAACGAAGTGATAAAATAATTATATATATATATATATATATACAGGTGCATCTCAATAAATTAGAATGTCATGGAAAAGTTCATTTATTTCAGTAATTCAACTCAAATTGTGAAACTTGTGTATCAAATAAATTCAATGCACACAGACTGAAGTAGTTTAAGTCTTTGGTTCTTTTAATTGTGATGATTTTGGCTCACATTTAACAAAAACCCACCAATTCACTATCTCAAAAAATTAGAATACATCATAAGACCAATAAAAAAAACATTTTTAGTGAATTGTTGGCCTTCTGGAAAGTATGTTCATTTACTGTATATGTACTCAATACTTGGTAGGGGCTCCTTTTGCTTTAATTACTGCCTCAATTCGGCATGGCATGGAGGTGATCAGTTTGTGGCACTGCTGAGGTGGTATGGAAGCCCAGGTTTCTTTGACAGTGGCCTTCAGCTCATCTGAATTTTTTGGTCTCTTGTTTCTCATTTTCCTCTTGACAATACCCCATAGATTCTCTATGGGGTTCAGGTCTGGTGAGTTTGCTGGCCAGTCAAGCACACCAACACCATGGTCATTTAACCAACTTTTGGTGCTTTTGGCAGTGTGGGCAGGTGCCAAATCCTGCTGGAAAATGAAGTCAGCATCTTTAAAAAGCTGGTCAGCAGAAGGAAGCATGAAGTGCTCCAAAATTTCTTGGTAAACGAGTGCAGTGACTTTGGTTTTCAAAAAACACAGTGGACCAACACCAGCAGATGACATTGCACCCCAAATCATCACAGACTGTGGAAACTTAACCCTGGACTTCAAGCAACTTGGACTATGAACTTCTCCACCTTTCCTCCAGACTCTAGGACCTTGGTTTCCAAATGAAATACAAAACTTGCTCTCATCTGAAAAGAGGACTTTGGACCACTGGGCAACAGTCCAGTTCTTCTTCTCCTTAGCCCAGGTAAGACGCCTCTGACGTTGTCTGTGGTTCAGGAGTGGCTTAACAAGAGGAATACGACAACTGTAGCCAAATTCCTTGACACGTCTGTGTGTGGTGGCTCTTGATGCCTTGACCCCAGCCTCAGTCCATTCCTTGTGAAGTTCACCCAAATTCTTGAATCGATTTTGCTTGACAATTCTCATAAGGCTGCGGTTCTCTCGGTTGGTTGTGCATCTTTTTCTTCCACACTTTTTCCTTCCACTCAACTTTCTGTTAACATGCTTGGATACAGCACTCTGTGAACAGCCAGCTTCTTTGGCAATGAATGTTTGTGGCTTACCCTCCTTGTGAAGGGTGTCAGTGATTGTCTTCTGGACAACTGTCAGATCAGCAGTCTTCCCCATGATTGTGTAGCCTAGTGAACCAAACTGAGAGACCATTTTGAAGGCTCAGGAAACCTTTGCAGGTGTTTTGAGTTGATTAGCTGATTGGCATGTTACCATATTCTAATTTTTTGAGATAGTGAATTGGTGGGTTTTTGTTAAATGTGAGCCAAAATCATCACAATTAAAAGAACCAAAGACTTAAACTACTTCAGTCTGTGTGCATTGAATTTATTTAATACACGAGTTTCACAATTTGAGTTGAATTACTGAAATAAGTGAACTTTTCCATGACATTCTAATTTATTGAGATGCACCTGTATATATATATATATATATATATATATATATATATATATATAATTATTTTATCACTTCGTTATTTTAATTACGAACACTACCGGTCAAAAGTTTTGAAACACTTGACTGAAATGTTTCGCATGATCTTTTCTCTTTTGATCTGAAGGCATATGCTTAAATGTTTGAAATTAGTTTTGAAGACAAAAAAATAATTGTGCCACCATATTAATTTATTTCATTATAAATCTAAAATTTAATAATAAAAAAAACATTTTGGAAATTGATGACTTGGACCAAATAATAAAGAAAAGCAGCCAATAAGTGCCCAACATAGATGGGAACTCCTTCAATACTGTTTAAAAAGCATCCCAGGGTGATACCTCAAGAAGTTGGTTGAGAAAATGTCAAGAGTACATGTCTACAAATTCTAGGCAAAGGGTGACTACTTTGAAGATGCTAAAATATAACAGTTTTGATTTATTTTGGATTTTTTTTGTCACAACATAATTCTTATTTCCATTTCTATTATTCCATAGTTGTGATGACTTTAATATTATTCTAAAATGTTAAAAAAATAAATAAAAATAAAATAAAGAATGAGTATGTGACCCTAAACTTTTGAACGGTAATGAATATATATATATATATATATATATATATATATATATATATATATATATATATATATATATATATATATATAAAAACATTCAATGAAAGTAAATAGCAAACATTCTGTCTAAAATCTCCTTATTGTGTTGCATGTAAAAAAGTCATACGAGTTTGGAAAAATATGATGGTGAATGGTGACAGAATTTCCATTAATAATAATAATAATTCTGTAATTCATGCTCAGTGTGTATTGTGTAATGGAATATAGGGGAGTAAACGTCTATTATGTGTCAATTGTGAAAGTAACGAGTTACTCACTACTTGAGTACTTTTTAATTGGATACTTTCTTACTCTTACTCAAGTAATTATTTATGTTAGTACATTTACTTCTACTTGAGAATTTTTTGTTTTGTTTTTAATGTAATTGTAATTTTACTTGAGTACAATTTTTGGCTACTGTACCCACCTCTGTAAGTGGCACCTTTCCATTTACCGTCAGTAATTACATGTTCATAACTGTATATATGTATAATAACATGTCTGACAAACGTCTATGGCTGCTGCATTGCGTTTTGTTGTTACAGTGTATCGTCTATTCATTATTATAGGCTGTTATAAAATAGTATGTTACAAAATGTACAAAAGATTGCATAATCAAAATATAATGCATCATATTTTGTCATTATTTGAAGATTCGTTGCCCAACTCAATGAAAGAATGTGCATAACACGTGTCTGTCTGTTCTTCCTTCAGGTTACCGTAGTAATCTTAGTAAGTGCGCACCAGTTTTTTTTAGTTACTGTCTGAACCATCTATTTTCAAATAACAGGAGATGCCATAACCATTGCGTTTTAATATGCGTGTTAAGTTGAAGTTCAGTTTTGAAGTTGCTGCATTGTGTTCCAATTAACTGCGCTCTGTCTAGCTGTTTGAAACACTCGCCTGCTGTACACTGCCACACGCGCCTGGTGTATAAGTGTAAGTGTGTGTGTGTGTGTGTGTGTGTGTGTGTCCCCAAATGTTCGCTCTTGTGAGGAAAGCCGCGATGCTCTGTATTGTTGTTGCTGTGATTCATGAAGCATTCCATTCAACTCGGAGAGTCTGAATTTCCACCTTTCAACTGAGAAAAGTACAACGGAATGACACTTTGTATCGGACATCTAACTTGGAAACTCGAGCAGAAATCTTCATTCATTTCATCGAGATGCAGGTGTATGTTATGTCACGCAGGGCAGGGAGGTTTAGTCAGTGACAAACATTCACTTTTATTAAATAATATCCATTACCGAGTCAAAGTTCTTACATAAAATGATAATAAAGCGTTTAGCAAAAGTTTTGCAGAGACGGGTGTTCAAAACACGGTTAATTACACTCTAATTGTTTTGATTATTGTAACGATAGCATTGCAGTGTCGTATCAGTTTGTTTGCCATGAGAAGTCTCTGCTGATAATCAACGTACCCCTCAAAGTCACAACGTAATCAATCTCAAAATTAAAAATAAGCTCCCTCTTTGACACATTTGTGTTTAGTTGTCAGGTAATTGTCACTGGATTTCAAATTAAGTGAAAAGTCACATCATGCGTGATCACTATCGATCATAATTTTCATGATCATTCATTGCTACCATGTTCGAGCACCCGAGTCCTCGAGTACTCGTGCCCATCCCTATTACTTATAACATTCTTTCTCAGCCCTGGAACTCAAACCATTTTCTGATGCCCCCCAAAAAAATTTGTTTAAAACAAGTCAAGTTCATAGAAATGTAATCTTTGTGTCTATGTTGGCTGCATAAATAAAAAAAATTTTTTTAAACATTTCTAGCATTTTCTTCCAAAAAATGATTTAATGACTTTAAAAATTACAGTAAGTGATGTAACAACCAAGTAAAATGTATTCAAATGCTTCTTAATTATTATTTTCAAAAAGCTTTCAAAGAATAGTCATAAATATACACCGATCAGCCACAATATTAAAACCACCTGCCTAATATTGTCCCCTTCATGCCACCAAAACAGCACCAACCTGCATCTCAGAATAACATTCTGAGATGCTATTCTTCTCACCACAATTGTACAGAGCAGTTATCTGAATTTCCATAGACTTTGTCAGTTTAAACCAGTCTGTCCATTCTCCATTGACCTCTCTCATCAACAAGGCGTTTCCGTCCACAGAACTGCCACTCACTGGTTTTTTGTTTTGGGCACCATTCTGAGTAAATTCTAGAGACTGTTGTGCGTGAAAATCCCAGGAGATCAGCAGTTACAGAAATACTCAAACCAGCACACCAACAATCATGCCACAGTCAAAATCACTGAGATCAAATTTTTTCCCCATTCTGATGGTTGATGTGAATATTAACTGAAGCTCCTGACCATATCTGCATGATTTTATGCACTGCTGCCACGTGATTGGCTGATTTGATAATTGCATGAATGATTTATCGTGAAGAAAATTGGCAATACACAGCTTTATTAATAAGAGAGAGTTTGTTTTTTGCGAGTTAAAGATGGATTGAAGTGAACAAATGTGAGAGAGGGCAGTCTTTGCCCCATTATACACTAAAACAAAATAGGTCTTTGATTTGTTTTTGTTTTGGCTTGTTTTCCAATACAAATATCTAAAACTCCTTTACTGCAGAAGAAAAAATTGTTATCTGAGAATGTTGAATCTAATATTAAAAATACAAATATTTTAAAATATCTAAAAATCCATAAAAAAAAAGATGCATTCACCTGAGAAGCAGCATATAAGATATTTAGACTTGCTTTTAGATAATAGATCTTGAATATAAGTATATTTTGTCTTTACTGCACTCGCAGAAGTATAACCAAGTGAAAAAATACACATATACAAAATACACTTATATTTAAGATACATTCTCTTAAAGCAAGTCTAAATATCTTATATGTTGCTTCTCAAGTAAATGTATCTTATTTTTAGACCATTTTAAATGGAAAACAAAACAAAAACACTTGATAACAATAGGATTTTTTGCAGTGAATTTCTTTACTGAATTTATTGTTAGTAAGCATGTTTAATACAACCTTTTAAGTCGGGGCACAAATTGAATAATCGGTTAAGAGCTGATGATTAATCGTCGCAATAATCGCCGAATAGTCAAATAATCGTTCTAATAATCGTTAGATTAATCGATTATTAAAATAATCATTAATTGCTGCCCTATTACATATATACATTTTCTTAGGGTTAATCTATTTGGCTTGAACAAAATGAGCTTTTCATAAAAATGTAAAAATATATGATATATAAAAAAACAAAAAAACAAAAAACAAACAACATAAATAATCTTGACACTCTGTCATGATGGTCCCCTCTGTTTTAAGGTTTTCTTCTCACATGGCAGAATGGCCAAAGACCTCCATCTGACACATCTGTACGTAGACAGACAATTAAAAAATAGCACTTTCATCTTCTGTGAAAGGGTTTAACAGGACCGTACCGGACAAGTTCAGAACTACACTATTTTTGTATTATAATATTCTAATATTTAATGTGATGATACAACAGTATAAAACTGTAAAGAATACAACAACAAAATAGGTACATCGTTCAGCCCGTTAAACAACATTATCTGTGATACTTTTGCTGGTATTGTACCATAAGACATTATTAAGGTATTGTGACAGCCCTACAGCCACATGGCAAATTAAGAGAGAGGTTGGTGTTTGCTTAAAATTTCTGCACTGGCAGAAGTGTGTGGCTGTGTAAAGGGAGAAGAGGGTGCACTAAGCAGTTCACACTCTGTATTCTAGTGTGAGTGTGAGGAGGATGGTAAAACACTGAGATTAGATCGCGATCTGAGCTCAGGCTGCATCACTATGGCTGAACGTGTGGATTGAGCACAAGAGGATGGATGGATGGAGGGAAGCAGTAGTGGTGATGGTGATGAGACATCAGGGGAGTGAAAAAGTGGGTGAGATCATCCGGGGGAAGTAAGGGATGGAGGAAATAAGAGAGAGGCATTGCTCTGAGATTAAAGCGTATAAGCAGTCACTGGTAGGTAGCAGATGAAAATCATGGCCACATCGGTTTCCTCCGCTGTCCTAAAGCAGTGGTGCCAGCACAGGCCTTAAGGCCCCATATCCACCTACACTCTACTGGGGCTCTACAGCACCACAAACCCTCTGCTGCTTCCTTTTATCCCCTCTCTCTCCACCCTTTCACTCATTTTTACTAGGGTGACTCATAAGTCTACATTTGTAACTCAGAAGTTAAAAAAGGAGAAAACATCTGAATTCCCTGCAGATGAGGCAGCTTCATGAGGCCAATGTCACTATTACAATACTGCCTTAATATATACTTACTCTGCGTTGAAATGTCTGCCGAATTTAGTTAGTGTCTGCCTGTCAGCCATTATCAAAAGCCCAATAATGCTTGCTTTTATCATTTCAGGCAGAGTGTGGCAGGTTTTATCTGCCTTTAATCAGGATGCGGATAAAATTAGTAAGCTACGTAATTTACTTATCAAAGCGTGTGGCAAAGAGCTCTTTTGGTAGAGGACAGAATTTGGTTTTTACAAAATATGGCTTTCCCCTCTGCAGGGAGATGCAATGAACCAAAGTAGGCGAGTCTAACCCACCAAAGCCATAGGGGAGAATCAAACAGACTGATGCACTCCCAATAATTAAAGGTGGAGGCAGCTATTAAATTACCCTTAAAATATCTTCATCCAGTGAAGTTCAATTCAGGTGAGGCTGAGATGAATCCATGGGGACACAAGCAGTCTACAGGAAGTATGTTAAAAGACAACAATTTATTTTAGAGCATCGGCTTTATTTGTAATATACATACAGTATCATCCTTTCCAGGGAAACAGCTTGGAGGGCTAACAAACAACAACCAGCTCCCTGGGGAAAACGAGACAATTGGTGTGCAAACAAACAAAGCACACTGCCATACCAGGAACTCTCATTGGCATTGTGAACTCTCACTGATTATGTTACATGGACACCAGAAAGCGGCTTATTGCAAGAAAATGGCGTTCCCATTTAGATGCACCGTATAAGCAGCGTACTCTTTACTCCCGTTACATGAGGCTCAGTCAATAAGCAGCTTTCTCCACGGCAAAGTAATTTCCCCACTACGCTTACAAACATGGCATCCGAGAAAGACTTCTCTATTTTATTCTCTGTTGCTTCGCTTTATTTCCAGATGTTTCAGAGTTGTTGCTGTGTTTGTTTCCTTAACTTTCTATTCCGACCCGCAGCGGAATTGCGCTGCAATAGTGATGTTTCCCTCTTACTTAAAACTCTGGGATTCCCCTATTGTACAAGCACATATACGCGAATGTGAAGGATAGTTGATACTTTTCATTGGTGTGTATAAATGGGTATAGTTTATAGGGTATGTTCTTTTCCCACTGTACTCCCAGAAATGTTTACTTCTTTCCACTATGTTGACTTTTTGCTGGGCTCCATTCTATGACGTTCAATGGTATGTTCCACACACATGCGCACTCTTCAAACACCCTTTAAAATGCAGCTTATGCGTTTACATGACCACATAAGTCGCAAACTAGCTAGTCCACTCGAGCCTTCTCCCATTCCGTCCGTCATTAATTTTCACCCTCTTCCGGTGCAAAAAAAGCCTTTTATGCTTGATGAACCAGAATCCCATGCTGCCTTGCAATGTAAACAATATGTTGGCGTGCATAACCAGCAATTGCTGTCGCATCTTATCCATCATAATAAATCATTATAAAAATCTAAAAATCACATTATATGTTTGATAATATGTAATCTCTCCTCCAGTGCATCTGCTGTCAAGTCAAGTCAACCTTTATTTATATAGCACATTTAAATACAACAGCTGTTGACACAAAAGTGCTTTACAAATCAATCAAAAATATACAACGACATTTATATACATGCAAAAAAAATTTTTAAAAAATTAAATAAAACGAATACAATTGAAAAACTGCATCAAGTATTTACTTAATTTAACATATTAAATGTCCTATTCAAATGCTAAATAAAATAAGGTAACACTTTATTTTGATGGTCCCAAATAGATATTTAACTGACTATAAGTGACTTATCAACTGGCTTGCTATAGCTAGTAAACAGTGTTTCAACAAACATTCAGTAGACTTTCAGTAGCCTGTATATAGATCTTTATTAATGACCTACTTACATTTATGAACTGACTTGCTATAGCTAGTAAACAGTGTTTCAACAAACATTCAGTAGACTTTCAGTAGCCTGTATATAGATCTCTATTACCTACTTACATTATTGTTGAGAACATCAGTTCATTAAAAGGTCATTTAATAAAGATCTATATACAGGCTACTGAAAGTCTACTGAATGTTTGTTGAAACACAGTTTACTAGCTATAGCAAGTCAGTTCATAAAAGTAGGTCATTAATAAAGATCTATATACAGGCTACTGTATTTCTATGAGCAAACAGATACAAACAAACACTATAGCAAGCCAGTTGATAAGTCACTTATAGTCAGTTAAATATCTATTTGGGACCATCAAAATAAAGTGTTACTGAAAATAAATATGTTTTCAAAGAGGATTTAAAAATGCTATTGAAGAAGCTGACCTCACATAGTAAGGGAGACTATTACAGAGTTTAGGACCTACCACAGAGAAAGCATGATCACCCTTGGATGTATAGCGACAAAGAGGAACATTCAAAAGAAGTTGATGAGAAGACCTGAGTGCTCTGGTGGGGGAGTAAGAGACGAGAAGATCACTAATGTATTTGGGCGTGAGACCAGATAGTGACTTGTAAACAAAAAGCTGAATTTTAAAATCGATCCTGAATTTGACGGGAAGCCAGCGTAGAGACGCTAATATAGGGGTAATATGATCCCTCTTTCTTGACCCTGTCAAAAGCCTAGCTGCTGCATTTTGAACCAGCTGTAGGCGGGATAACGCTGTTTGAGGGAGGCCAATGTACAATGAGTTAAAATAATCTAACCTTGATGAAATTAGTGAGTGGATCACAAACTCCTGGTCTTTGCTGGAAAGAAAATGTTTGACTTTAGCAATCAATCTCAGGTGGAAAAAGTTACCCTTGACAACGGCACTAATTTGTTCATTAAAAAGTAATGATGAATCTAAAATCACTCCAAGACTTCTTATATGATCTTGTATATTCGATGACAGAGGACCTAACTGGGCGGCCAGGCCAGGTAAGGAGGACATGGAGGGGACCTAAAATCAGAACTTTAGCTTTACTCTTGTTTAATTGTAAAAAAAAGTTTGCCAGCAAATGTTTAATATCTTCAAAATGATTTTGGATGTTATCAAATGAACACTTCTTGTCTAAGCTCACTGGTAAGTAAAATTGGGAATCGTCAGCATTACAGAGATAGGATATGCTGTACTTCTGGAAAACAGAGCTTAGATGAAGCATATACAAAGAAAATAATAAGTGTCCTAAAATCGACCCTTGAGAGACGCCACATTGTAAATGAGCTGATGTAGAAGAGAAATTCCCTACATTTACCGAAAATGTCCTATCTTTTAGATAAGAGGCAAACCACTGGAGGGCCATACCCTGGATGCCAACCCCACACTCGAGACGATTGACAAGAATGCTGTGGTCGATAGTTTAGATCTTAGCAGCACTAAGATCTAATAAGACTAAGACAGCATGTAAGCCTGAATCCATGGAGAGAAAAATATCATTAGTAACCTTGAGCAATGCGGATACAGTGCTGTGCAAGAGTCTGAAGCCAGACTGAAATGTGTCTAAAATGTCAAATGTATTTAGATAGGAGTAAAGCTGCAAATAGACAACTCTCTCCAATATCTTAGAAATAAAAGGCAATTTAGAGATTGGCCTATAATTATTGTGTATTGCCAGATCCAAAGAAGGCTTTTTTAACAAAGGATGAAGATTTGCATGCTTAAAACTGCTAGGAACATCTCCTTTAGCTAAGGAGCTGTTAACTATCGCTGTCACACTGGAACTAATAGTTGTGAAAACATCTTAAAAAGTCACGGTGATAGAATATCCAGCTTGTAAATGGACCACTTCCATCTTGGAAACTACGTCTGCTAACTTTTCTGATGAAACTGGTTCAAAGTGAGTCTGGGAGCTGGATGTGGAAGGTATTAGTGGTTGATCCACTTGCAAAGGTACAACAGGGATGTTGGTGTGACCCTCAATGGACATACCAGGGGCAGCGCGCAATTCCAAGGGCAGCATGATAGTTGTAAATTCCAGCTGACAGTTGGGCCGAAGAATTCAAACGCCGTAATTCCAGGGATGAGTAATATAAAAACATATCGGAAGCAAAGTAACAGCATGAGCCTGCAAACAGGGAGCTTGCCACTGGAACTTGCAAGGGCCAGCAGCAAAACTCCAGCAGGCCAGGATGGGCAACAGAAGGCAGAGCATCCTCAATGTTCCACCAACATGACCCGAATTCCATTTCCACGCACTCCGGCCATACTGGACATGGACGATGGGCAGGGAATTAGGCGGCCATTTGAGACTGCACACAACAGTCCCAGTGAAGGCATTCGGTGAGTACAGCAGTTTATTTACCCCAATGTAATCCAGGCAGATGAAAGGATGGCGTGGAGTTTAAAAACTAGAAAAGTCAACTGTCCATTATCCATAAAAGAGAGTCATTAAACTTGATTTCCTGATGTCGCTCCTTCAAAAGGCCATAAAATAAAAGCAACTAGAAACATCAAAAAGAAACCGGAGAGCAGGGGGATCCGTCAGTACAGGAAAAACACATATGCAAAAGGGTTAAACGGCCTAAGGATATCAACATTCTCATTTAGGCCTACATAATGTTTCAGAAAGCTGTCTGTAAAAACCCTGGAATAAACCATTATCTTAAGTGCACGTTAACGTAGTCATTTTTAAATAGTGCACCCAAAAATGGCAATTCTGTCATACAAACCCTCATGTTGTTCCAAACCCTGACTTAATTTCTTCTCTGGAACACAAAAAGGAGGTGCAGAATGTTAGCTGAAGTCACCATTAACTCTCATCTTTTTTCCCAAACAATGAAAGTGAATCATGACTGAGGTTGTCATTCTACCCTCTGTTCCACAGAAGAAAGTAAGTTCAACAGGTTTGGAACATGAGATGTGTATTTAATGACAGAATTTTTATTTTTGTGTGAACAATCCCTTTAATGTTGGGAAAGCAACAGAAGCCTAGTACCAAGTACGCAGTTAGTAATTTTTAACCCTCTAAAGTGAGCCGTATGAAGTGCTGACCAGTCAATAACACCTTAACTGTGGCTGTCTACCCCTTCCGCTGACCCCATGTATGTCCCCAAACTGCTGGATGGGCAGTCATTCATTCTTTTCAGTTCCTCCATGTGCCTCCATTCCCCAGCTCCAACATTTCAGCTTTTCATTCATCAACTGCCCTGGGTCCCTGACAGGGAGAGCGAGAGCCAAATAATCTGTGGCTGAAATGGATGACAAGCCAGCACAGTAGAAGAAGGGTGATTGGAAAAAGGCAGATAGTGGATGCACATCAAAGTTGACAAGGATTGTCTATCTATTTTTTTTTTTTTTGTTTTGTTTTTTTGGAGAGGATGGCTGGGGAGATGTGCAAAGTGACTGCAGGCGAGGAATGCTGATACAGAGGAGGGTGGAGATGGTGAGACATTTTGACTGGAGTGATAGAGAGGAGGAATGAGTTAGATGGACATATAGAGGCATATAGGCATAACGAGGATGTGAGAAGAGACAGATGCAAAGCATTATGAAGGAAAGAAAAAAGGAAGCGACAGCATTGTAAGGCTGTCATATTAAAATTAGAATATTCTTCAAATTTTAGATAAAAATGCATTCAAATGTTAAAATGAGCATCTGGCTTTTGTATTTGTGCCAAGCACTGATGATGACATATTCTCTGGCTAAAACAGGCACAGTGCAACGAATAAAACAGAATCTTGAGAAGCATTTTAAAGCATTGAATTTACTTTTAAATTTACACAGCATCCATCTTTACTGCACAAGTCACTGAAAAAACAGTGAGACAAGATGCCACAGACAAAGATGTCCATCTAGCACATGCTTACACAGAAAAAGAACATCCCCCAGAGGTGGAGGTCTTTGCCGGTTGTGTCTTGGTTATGCCTTGCTCTCTTTTCAGCGTCTTGCTGCAAAAGCATATGGTATGTACATACCAGTGTAGTAGTACTCGAGATTGGTCTTGGTCCCACTTTTTGAAGGTCTCAGTCTAGTCTCAGAATCGACCGCATTTTTACTCTGTCATCTCGGTCTCAGACAAAGAGGACTCGGGATTTTATTTCAAGACCGGTCAAGACCACAATTGCGGGGATATCACTAAATTGCCAGTGCACTGTCTGATTTATTTGTTAACATCATTACTGTGATTGGATGTAAAACTTCCTGCTTCAAATGCAAGCAATAACTTGACTCTTTGTCCATCATAATATTATTGTTCTAACAAACTCTAGTCCGCTGTCAAACGCAACTCCTCATATGCATATAAAATGACGAGATTTTGACCCGGTGTGACTTATAGTCAGGTGCGACTTTATTTACGGAAAATACAGCAAGTAAATAAATTGTTTTTTTTTTTTTTTTTTTGCTGTGTCGTTGCAAGAACAAATCTACAAACTGGAAAAGACACAAATTTGATGGGTTTTCATTATGCAATTAGCGCTCTTGTCATCTGTGACCTCATTATACAGTGTACCTATGTTACTTGTGTTTTTTGCATAGACTAATTTCAAACGTTACGAGTTCACACTACTAAGACAGACAGAAAACATGGACAAGTTCTTGAAAAGGAAAACTATCGACGATGGTTACGAGGGATAGTGGTGTGCCATGGGATTTTTTAATCGTAAAAAGTGTGCCATGGCAGAAAAAAGGTTGGGAAACACTAATCTAAACCACTAATCTAAAAGAGTTCATCTGCAAAAAAGCATCCAAAAGAAAACACACAGCAGTATGTAAATTCTGCAATGCAATGCTTACCGAGACGGCTGGGACCACGTCAAACTTTTATCGGCACTTAGAAAGGAAGCGTAAAGAAAGGTAAGCTAAGTGTAAGTGATGCTAGCAAAGCTAGCTAACGTTAGCAATCTGCTTCTTGCTGCATTCCATTCAACTTGGAAAGTCGGATTTTCCAACTTCCTACTGGGAAAAGTGCAATGGAACACCACTTGAAGTCGTAATTACAACTTGGAGTCGTGCGGAAATTTTAAACTCCGATTTTGCCGAGATGCAGGTGTGTGACGTCACACAATCTTGTCGGCACCCAGGAAGATGTACAAAATAAGTGATAAACATTCACTTTTATTAAATAATATCGATAAATTAGTCCAAGTTCCTACATTACATGATATTAAAGCTTGTTTAACAAACGTTAGCAGAGTAGCAGGTGTTCAAAACATGGTAAATTATACTCTCTTTTGAAAATCGTACACCTGTAGCACAAATGCTAGCGTTGCAGATTGTTTATCTTTTGGGTTGTTAGGAGATGTCGCCGGTGACAGTAAAACACCTGCTAAGCTAACGGGAGCATTGCAGTTTTGTTTTCTTTAACGTCATCTTCCGAGTATCTGGCATCGGAATGCCTTTAGTCGGAGATCGGAGATATCAAGTGGAATATCCCACATCCGATTAGAATGGAACGCAGCATCTGTACCTAAACTCATCTTCACTCCTCACCCAAAGAGATTTAGCAACTATTAGCTATACATATTAGCTACCTATGCATTTACTGTTTTTTAGGGCACTAGTTACAGTTGTTTGCCAGCTATTTGCCACCTAGCTTGGTGCGCAAGCTACCTAATTTAATTAACATATATTGAGGGATGTAGCTAATGCAGTGTTAACTTTGTGAGTGATTGAGGGGACAGGGCATGTAGTAACAAATTGTTGTTCCCAAGTTACGTTTTTGCTTGTGATAAACATTGACGAGACAGGCCACATAAAGCTATGTAGCTAATGTATATAAAGTTACATTACATCAACTTTAGCTAATGTCAGCTCCGATATAAACGCTACACGCCACGGTAACACTCCCTCACTTGGGTGAGAGAGCTACAGATGTGACAGCAGAGAGTGGAGACCGAGTTATGTACCTCCATTTATATGAAAAAATTACATTTTAAATAGGCTGCTTTGCTTATGTTTGGCATTCTTTGTTCTGTTTTCTAAATTTAGCTATGTGGTTAGCAAATTGCACACATTTATACAAGGCTTGTTGTTGGTTCAAAAACAACAAAAAACTTACTATATTGTTTAAGACAGAGAAAAGTGGAGACTTAAGTATTGAATAATTGTTTGATATATTCTGTACTTGATGGTTTCTAGGGTAAGAGTCATCCAGAAAACCTGATGCGATGCTTGCACAAAAATTTTATTGTTTTAGGTGGATGGTAAAACTTGGAAAAGGAGTGTTGAATAAAGATGGTTAAGTTGATTTCAGCTCCTTAGTGTTTGTTTGTATCTGTTTGCTCATAGAAAACAAAGGAAAATTCACTTCTGCAATGCCTTTCAATTCTTTTATCAAGACATTTCTCATGGTACATTGATAATACACAAACACACACAAACACACGTGTATGTATGTATATATATATATATATATATATATATATATATATATATATATATATATATATATATATATGGCAATAAAAGATGTGAATGAAGAGGAATCTTCATTTGTTTTCTGTGGGTGTTTTTATGGGAATGTGGATCTTTCAGATCAATTTGAGGAGTGCCTATGGTTTGCATGTTCCACATTTTATCATAAGTGTGTCATGCAGTGTGGGACTCGCACTGGTCTGGTCTTGGTCTAGACTCGGTCTCGATACACTCTGGTCTTGACTTGGTCTCGGTTTAGGTGGTCTTGACTACAACACTGGTACATACAACTGTTTTTAATGAAAAACACTGTGGAACCTACGGTATTATGAAGCTTGAGTCCGTGGTAGTACTATGGCACTGATATTTGCAAAACTAAGTTAACATCTATTGAAGCGTTTCTTTTCTCGTTTTATGTTTTTACTTAATATTTCAAAACTGGCTAAATATTTTTATTTAATCAGGAATGGCTAAATATTTTTACACACATTTGTTAACAGCCAGATATGTTCTTTGCAATAAACAATAACTATAACATGGTGCTGATTGGTTTATCTTAAGTAGCTCTAAAATTACAGTACTATATATATTTATAATGATTTGTTGCACTCTCTTGTAGACGTAGGAGACAACGTCGAAATAATGTCTTTAAAATTCGACTATAATTCGATTTTTTTTTCTCAGCCCTGTTGATAGCCCTAGAGTGTTGGGATAGAGAGACAGGAAGGCACAAAGTATGATTGTACATGGTTATATGTGTGTGTGTGTGTACATGTTTATGCTACACTGTGGGGACCAAATGTCCCCCACAAGCATATCCTTGTCCCCCACAAGGATAGTAAAACCTGAGATCAGCCAGCAGTCCCCACAAGGGAAGTGGCTTATTAAACATACTAAATGATATTTTTTTGAAAATGTAAAAATGCAAAAAGGTTTCTGTGAGGGTTAGGTTTAAGGGTAGGGTTAGGGGATAGAAATTATCGTTAGATCTGTATAAAATCCATAAAATGCAGGGAAGTCTATGGAGAGTCCCCACAATGACATAAAAACAAGTTTGTGTGTGTGTGTGTGATTGTTTGTGTAACAGGGGGTGTGTAATTTGATGCGGCCAGGAGCGGAACACTCTGTCTATGTGTGTAGAGGCGACGGACTGTGCCCACCCTCCCTCTGACTGCAGCCACACCTGCCTTGCATACTAAAGCGGCAGAATGCGGAGAATGGACCCAGCTGCTCTCGCTCTGCACCAATCCAGTCGACTCACACTCATATACACGCACCCTTGATGCACCCACACACCCTTCAGCCAAAAAAACCCCCCAAATCCAAGTTGTGCCATGCCATAGAGTCAGTGGGGCATTTTAAGGTATTTAATGAGCTATGTATGTATCCCATAATTTAAGTGGGTAGTATACCAAACAAGCCTTACGATACCACAACTGTGCAGTGTGCTAAGGCACAAGACTGTAGTATTCAGGGAGTGATCCAATGTATTCTCAAACCACAAACAGCAGCTGACTTCCATGAGGAAAACATTTTTGCCAAAGCACTAGCCTATAAGAAAATTAGTATAACCACATTTTCTGTGAAATTGGAATGCATTCCTTTTTCTGAACAAAACTGCAAACTAAACAATCAGGCTTCTCATTACCAAAAAATGTAATCTTGTTGCTAATGGACTCAATGCAAGTTTACATCTGCATTTAGCCTCAGAGGGAGCACTTACATCTGGCGCAGCACCAGAAACTTTTTCATCTAACACTGATTTTAATCAGTGGCATTCCGAATTGGCACACAATTTATTTATTTATTTATATATATATATATATATATATATATAAAATGGACAACCTGCTGTTTATGTGCACTAGACCAGGTGGGGGGAACTGCCACACCCATGTCTCTGTGTGCATTCTGTGAGAGTTTGTGTCATTGTGTGTTTGGGTGGAGGGTTGGCTGCCTGGAAAAGGCCACACCCTGTCAACAGTCATGTGACCCGAGGGAAGTAGGAAATCCCAAACACAATCTCAGAATCTCTCACAGCCGTCAGAAAGACAGAAGCAAGAAAAAATTGTGGGTGGTGAGGAGGGGGATTGGAGAAGCAAAAGCACGTGCAATTACATTATTAAAAGATTCAGAATGCAGAGAGAATGGGCTGTTATGGTTTTGCGCTTGTCTTTTCATGAGCAACATGAACTCATTCAGCCGCAAAACACTGTGCGCTCGCGCAGATAGCGAGCGACGTACCAAAGCTTTATGTAAACAACCAGGCTGGTAAAATGCAATTAAACCCACCATTAACAGAGCATGGATAGTTATCACGGCACAGGAGCAAAAGAAAGAATGAGGACACAAATCAAACATTGAAGAGAATATAAAAATAAAACCAGCCAAAAGGCCTGGGGGTGGAGAGGTGAGATAGATTGCACACAGGTGCAAACAGTGGAAACGTGCCAATTGTTTATACAATACGAAACTCTGCTTAGCCCGCATCACTTAGGAGAAAACTGTCGCCACAAACAACTGTGCTGGTTTCACAGCATATAATTAATTTCATAAGTTCACATGTTCATGTAATCTTTGAATGAAGAGAAAGTAAACATATGTGGCTCGCTGTCCATATTGGAGGGCTCGAGCTCGAGACTCGACCCGAGCCACCACTCCCCCCGACTTCCTTGTCTGATTTAGAGGTAACTAGCCATGAAGCCATGGAATTGGGGTGGTGGAGGGTAGTTTATATACGCTTACTACAGTGTTGATTGGTTGGGTTAAATTAACATGCTCCTCCCAAACTTTTGTTAAGAATTCCATTTCATGAGTTCACATGTTCCAGTAATCTTTGAATGAAGAGAAGGTGAATATATGTGGCTTGCTGTCCATAATGAAGGGCTACAGCTCGACCCGAGCCCGAGGTACCCCCCAAAACTTCTGACGATGTCGATTGCTACAGTGGATAATGATCAGGACAGCTAGCTGGGAATATGGTTGTTTAAAGAGATACTGTGGATTGCACCTACTGGTTTCTTATAAGAAACTGACCCCTGCCAAAAGGGGGCCCAGTATGTCATGCAATATCCAGCTAAATTTCGGGTGACCATCGGTAGAGTATCCAGTGTCTGCAAATCCCCAGAGGAGGTGATGGCCTTCATTAACTCAACCGATACATTTTTTAAAGAAAACGCCTAGGTGAACTGATCATGCATAATGTTGAATGGATATGAGTGTTTTGATTTCAATTTTTTACTTCTGTATTATAGTTCTTGAAGTGTTCACTCTTAGAGCTCAAGCAGGTCTTTTTCTTTTGTGTGCTGCAGTAGATGTTATGTAAAATGTCAGGGGAAAAGCAGTTTCACTTTTCTGAATTTTAATCAGTATAATTTTTTACGCTGAGTAATAAATTGAGAATATGTACTTGGAATGTTAGGGGTTTGCATGGGCCACTTAAATTAAGAAAAGTTATGGCTGTTCTAGTGAAAGAAAGGGTTAATGTCACTCTCTTACAAGAGATGCATTTAGATGGTGACGGGCATCTGATCGGCTAAACTTTGTTTTCTTCTTTCTCAACTAGCAGCAGAGGGGTGGCTATTCTCATTAATAAGAATATTCCTTTTTTTAAAGACTGACAAAGACCGATCTGTTTGATATGTTTACATTAGGGGGATCCTTTATGGGGAAGAAATTTCTTTACTAATTGTGTATTTTCCACCAAATTTCTCCAAAGAGTTTCTCATCTCAGTCCTTACTAAATTTTCTGATTTTGCCTCAGAAAGGTGCATAATTGGAGGGGATTTTAATTGTCTGATGGACCCTCAGATGGATAGATGAATTGTTAGAAATTCCACTCATACAAAACAGTCAAAGGCATTGGTAGCCATTTGTGAAGAACTGGACTATTTGGAGAGTCTGGACTATTTAGTGAGTCTTTAATCCTTCACAAAGAGATTTTACTTTTTATTCTACCCCTCATAAATGCCACACTAGAATAGATTATTTTCTTATTAATAAGATATTTTTACATACAGTCTCTTGTTGTAAATTGGGCAATTTCTCTATATAGAGTTACAAAGAAAAATTTCAATCAACTCAAAAAGATACAACTGACCCTTCTTTACTTTGGGAAACCTGTAAAGCGTATATTAGGGGACTGATTATTTCATATTCATCCGGCAAATGACACAGACAAATGGCAAGACAGAAACAACTCTAAATAGATCTTGATAAAAAAAGAGTTTTCTTCTACATCAGATTCTGCAATCCTCTATAAAATATTTAATATTAGGACATCTCTGGATCTCCTATTAACACAAAGTGCTAATACAAATTTATATTCTCTAAACAGAAATTATATGAGCATGGTAACAGACCCAGAAAATATCTTGCTTCACTGACTAAAGCTAGGGCAATTTATCACCTCTATTATTGACAAATCTGGTACACAATAATTTGATAACCCCTCAATTAATACAAAGTTTAGAATTAGAATATTTTATTCTGACCTTTATAAAGCTGAACAATCTACTCACTCTATTGAACTAATGTACACCTTTTCAAAAGTCTTTCTCAGAAAACTCTCCCACAAGCCCTCAAAGAACTTTTAGATTTTCCAATCAGCAGAGAAGAAGCCATACAAGCACTTGACAGTCTGCAGTCTGGTAAAGCACCAGGTCCCTATGGCATTAGTTCTGAAGCATACAAGGAATTTCGACACGTCCTACTGGACCCTCTTCTGGGGATGTTAAATCATTCTTTTGAAATAGGTGTGCTACCTGCATCTCTTAAAGAGGATAATATTTCGTTGATTTTAAAGAAAAGGAAGGACCCGAAGGACTGTGGGTCATACAGGCCTACAGCTTTGCTCAATTCAGATTTAAAGTTGCTGTCCAAAATACTTGCACTCATATTGGAGCAAGTTTTGCCGTATTTAATCAATGAAGACCAAACCGGCTTTATAAAGGGAAGGAGCTCTAGTCATAATGTCAGAAGGCTTTTAAATATCATCAATATTTCACAAAAACGTAATCTCGACACTTTAGTTATATCATTAGACACCTAAAGGCTTTTGATCGTGTTGAATGGCCCCATCTATGTTATGCTCTACAGAATTTTGGTTTTGGGGACAAATTTATGAGATGGGTTCTGATACTTTATAATAAACCTTCACTAATGGCCTGAGATCATAAGAGATTTTTTCTGGGGAGGGGCACATGACAGCGTTGCCCTCTCTCTCCGTTACTGTTTTCTCTCGCTATTGAGCCTTAAGCGGAAGTGATAAGATGTGACCCAATGATCAGAGGAGTGGCAACAAATGGCACACAACACAAGATTACTCTTTACGAGGATGATGTTTTGCTTTTTTTTTTTTTTGTCTGATCCAAATACATCAGTATCACGGCTGGCTGAGGTGATAAAGTCGTTCGTGATATTTTCAGGGTACAAGATAAATTTTACAAAATTTGTCGCTCTGACCTTAGGCAATCTCAATTCAGAAACACAGATCTTCTCTCCCTTTTAAATGTTCTGCATCAAGCTTTACTTATTTAGGGCTTCATATAACCCCTACATTCCATCTTATGTTTAAATATAATTTTGTTCCTCTTTTGGAGAAAATTCATAGTGATTTGCAGAGGTGGAATGTTCTTCCTTTGTCGTGGATGGGGAGAATTGCATTAATTAAGATGAATATTTTGCCTCACTTGTTGTATCCTTTGATGATGCTACCATTTTTGCTTTCAGGCAAAGTTATAAAGGAACTTAATAACTGGTTGTCTGGTTTCATATGGAGTAAAAGAAAACCAAAGTTGAAAATGGCCAATTTACAGCTTTCCAGTCATAAGGGTGGTATTGTTCCAAATATAAGGTGGTCTCAAATTGTGTCAGCTCCACTTTGCTGCAGAATGGTTAAAAAATGATCCCAGCTCCATTTGGCTTGATCTTGAAGCCTCACAATCTCAATGCCCTCTTCAAAATCTGTTGTTTATTAATAATTCTACTAAAACAAAAAGTCTTTATGATTGACAGTTCAATAATACAGAATACCCTTAAGGCTTGTTCGCAATCTCATAAATTGGAGGGCAGGTAACGTTTTACATCAGCCCTCACACCAATACAAAACAATCCTGATTTTCCCCCAGTAGTAACTGATAATGGTACAGAATAATGGATGGTGTACTTTAGGTATTGTAAGACTAAAAGATTTGTTTGAGAGCTCTACACTTATGTATGTCTTTTAAACAGCTCTCTACTAGATTCAACCTGCCTAGACAGAATTTTTTCAGGTACTTGCAGCTCAGAGACTTTATTATCAAAAAAACACTTTGTACACTTATGTCTGTGTATCTGATTTAGAGAAGGTAATGCTTGAAGACCCGACGCAAAAAAAACAAATAAACGTCTCTATGCTACATTAAGCTCTATCTCCTCAGGAGACACAGAAAATCTTCGGAGGATGTGGGAAAATGACCTGACAGATAATAACTCAGATGAGGACTGGGAATCAAATTTGGGATCATGCTAAAAAAAATATCAGTGTGCAATAGGGCACAAGCACTTCAGTTTAAAATAATACATCGCTTACATATTACCCCTTATATTAGAAACAAAATGGATTAAAGACTCTCCCCCCTTTTGTTCAAAGTGTAAAACATCAATCAGTAATTATATTAATTGTTTTTGGTCATGTCGCAAGATTCAGATGTATTGGAGTAAAATTGTACATCACATTGGGAATATTTTAGACTCAGATTTAGATTTGATACAGTCTCACTTATTTTGGGCCTTCTGTATGAGATAATTTTGAATAAATATCACAGGAGACTTTTTCACATCTTAACCTTTGCAGCAAGAAAAAACATCTTGATGTCTTGGATTGAAGAGAAGACTTCCTCAATTAAAAAGTGACATAGGCTCGTGAAAGAGTTTTTAACAAGCACCTTACATTCTTCCATGGACACATTCCAACAGATATGGACACCTTATCTGAACTATGTTGATTGCTCTGTGGATAATATGTTAAAGTATCCTTGAGAGCTGTGATGGTCTTCAGGAAGCATAAGATGTAAAGGTTAGTGAACTTCTCTGCTTGTATGTTGTCCTTGGGATATATTACTTTTCTCCCTTCATTGGCTATGGTTACTTGCGGTGATTTTTATTGTATGGTCTGTGCTTGAGCTCTTCCTTGTTTTTGTTTTTTTACATATGTTATTTTACTTTATTTAATTTTTTAAGTGTAACTACTCTGTAAAATCTCAATAAAATAACTATAAAAATTAAATTAAAAAAAGAAGCCACGTGGGCAATGGATATGATGATGATAATAATGATGTGAGCTGTCCGGTGCGGGGGGGGGGGGGGTTGGGGGGGGGGCTTCGATAGATGTTAGATGGCGGTGAATGTGTTTGTGAGCACACAGCCTTCGAACGGGACCGCTGCGACTCGAATGGGGGAGCCCGAGTTGTATTCGAACGGGCGAGCCCCTTCGGACGGGAGAGCCCACAGCTGGATCGTGAAAGCCCACATGGCGTTTAAACAGGAGAGCCCATGGCCAAAGCCTGGAAGCTCACACAGCATATGAATGGGGGAGCCCATTGCCGGAGCATGGCAACTCACACCGTGCTCGAACGGGAGAGCTAGCACAGCGCTCGAATGACAGAACTGAAAGCTTTCTAGAGGCCCTAGAAACGAGCAGAACCTCAAGCTATGACAGACGGCTGAATTTACATTGCTAATATTTATTAATGAAGTCATTTATTCATTCATGTATGACTAGATGCTTACGAATGCATGGATTTTATAGATCTGCGTACATGCATACCCATAAATGAACATACAAGCAACATGCGCATGAACGCCTAAACGCATATGCCCTTTCATTGGATGAGAGTGCAAGATTATGGGATAGGACGACAGAACTGATGATCCCTTTAAGGGCGAATTAGCCAATTAGAATTTGGTGAGCTCTTCTGAAACAGTTTGTTCTGATGTAACTGGAAAGCGTCTGAAAAACAACAGCCAAGAGATTGAATTTGCACAAAGGTAGACCTTTTTGCGGTGGTGGTTGCTGCTCCAATGTGGAATGAATGACTGGAATAACAGGTCGGCCGGGATGCCTAATGGAGAACTAGGGAATAGCGATTGGAGATAGTAAAGAAGAAAATGTAAGCATTGTAGAAGCAGTGCCCGACTGCACAGGTACATCACCCGGACATTTATTAGATGAGTGTTTATATGTAATCTGATCTTTAATATGTTCAGCAGATGCTAATTAGACTGATGCTTCCAGATGAAAAGGTCTTTAACAGAAATCTCAGAGACACACGTAGCCTACACCATCTTGGCTGGTGGTTACTGGCGCGTGGAAATGAGCTCTCGCAGGAGCTGTTGTGCTGGAGGAATCCACAATGCACGGGCAGGGAGGTCACCCCCTCCCCCCTACCACAGGGAAGAGAGGACCTTATAATGCCCGTGCTTGTCCACCCCGGGCAAGAACTTCGCCCTGAACTTGATCTTAAGCCACCTCCAGACTCAAATCATTCGAACGGGAGGGTTCACTCTGCGAAACGAACGGGCTGAATTCTCAAGCAAGGTAACGTACGGCGTTCGACGGGAGAGCCTATGCTTTTCGCATTAAAATAATTGATTCTGGATTTCGAACAACAGCTCACTCAGCACTGCGAATGGGCTGAATCCTCAAGCATGGGACCGCACAGCATTCGACGGGAGAACGTATACTATATTCAGATGAAAATGACTGATGCTGAGAAGCCGGCTTATGGCGAACTGTTTAGAGGTGACCTGAAGCAGCCCGACAGTCAATCATTAAAGTGGGTAGTGATTCAATTGGCATAAATGGCATAATCTAAGATGGTTAATCAGAAAAGCACATCGCAGCTAGGGTGCTTAGTCGCATGGCCTGAAAGAAATGCCGCGGTTGCAGAACCTTGACAGCACGTTTGCGCTGCTGTGTTGATTAAGTATCAGAGATTGAGCCAATAGCAGGAGCACGTGGTTGCAGTGTCGCCAGGCTTTAATGCACTGCCTGAGGAGAGGATTTGCAGTGAGGTACCAGGGTAGTACGTATGCGTTGGAGGAGAAGGGGATTAGCACTTGCAAAGTTGGGGCTCATTATGGCTGCAGTGAAGCATAGACGAAAGCGCTTCAGCGGAAGCATGTTAAAATACTGCGGCGGCAGTAGATTAGTATTTAAACCATCAATGAATGAGGCCAAAGAAACCCGAAGCGTGGTCGAACATAGATCACATCAGTCAGCAGCTAATATTGCGGCTAGCAGGGGCTCTAGGTTGGGCATGCATCTGCGTTCTGCTGAGATCACAGCCAAGCCCAGCACTCTGATAGCGGGTGTCTCCATTATCAGAAACACTGGCACGAGGGCTACAACTACTTGCTGCTTCCTGGAGCAACAGTGTTTGCGGATAATACAACATTTACAGATAATGTAATGTGTAAATTATGCATTTGCAGAAATGCCTAGCATTAAGAGGCACTGGCGATTAGGGTATTTAATGAATAGTTGAGCAAGAATAGTAAAAGGTAGGATCCTGCAGGAGCAGAGTTTAAAGGACTGGTGTAGTGGTTGTGCGTTTGAACTGTAATGGTAAATGAGAGCATGGTGAAAGGAGCTCTGGTGGGGGCTAGGAGGGGAACCTCTGCTGTGTTTTCGCTGTTGTGGAATCACTGTAGATCCGCTTCTATAAAGATGTGTCAAGCTTAGGAAATTTGATGGAAGTGTGTATAGCAATCAGATTTGTTATGATAATGTTGATTAATGTCACATTACTTTAAGATTGTGTAGCAAGATTAGGTGTTGCAAGACACCTGAAGACATGTGTAGAACAAAGTAGCCATGTTCAAATGCTTGTTGAGTGAGAAAGAACGAAACATAGCATCTGTGGACACCTTAGGGGCAAGGCAATAGACACTTGTGATTTCCATAATTATTACTGCTTATTATTGGAAGTGAAGCGGTGCTAAATTCAATGGCCTGCAAGCCATCAAGGCTGAAGAATGTCTAGCAAGTAGTTCAAGGACACCGTACTAATCATCGGATCATGGCAAATTAACTTGGTCAGTTTTTCTTATTTAGGCTTAAATAACAGCCATTAGAGGCCTGCGGGCCACAGAGGGAATAACATTTAAACAGCTGTGTAATAGAAGTGTATGAGCAGCCATAATGGTGATCAGTAGCTTCTTAAGAGTCTATGATTCAATCATTTAGAATGGCTTTAAAATAACCAACAACATGTGACAAAACAGAAAAGA
This sequence comes from Myxocyprinus asiaticus, assembly GCF_019703515.2. Taxonomy (NCBI): domain Eukaryota; kingdom Metazoa; phylum Chordata; class Actinopteri; order Cypriniformes; family Catostomidae; genus Myxocyprinus; species Myxocyprinus asiaticus. Next base: position 10,213,915 of record NC_059378.1, on the reverse strand, counting down.
TATTCCTGTGAGATTAAAGTGATGGATGATTTCACGTGCATGAAACGTTCGTCCTGGTCTGAGGGAGTAGCGAAAGTCATACAACGGTCTATAATTTTACATTTGAATAAAGTTTGCAGAAAGCACTTGCTGCATGGTTATCAGAGCTGCATGGCAAGGTGATTGCAAATGCTGCGAGGAGGCGAGACACATTGCAGAATGAAGTTGAGACGCGGAACGTGACGAGCCGCTTGTGGAGCCGAATTCAGCTCGCGTCTGCTCACACAGAAGCTGTATGCAGCCATAGGAAGCAATAGCCTGGTCAGAGCGGATGCTGCTGCTGCAGTGAGATCACGCTAAAAGGTCACTCTGGTTTGGAGAAATATATGTAATTTAGAGTAGTGGCCATTTGAAAGGAAGTTTGCTTGTTCGGTGATTGGCCCTGCATTCTGAATGGAATAAATCACCCTCCGAAGGGCATTTTGAAGGGTGAACAATCATGAAAGTCATGTTGAAATAACTTTGAACATAAATTCCAATAAAAGCCTTTAAAGGTGAGTTCCGAAAGCACCACACCATTTAGCCTCACAGTGGATTGAAAAGTCTTCGGAGGGAATAGAGATGATCACTTCTGAATGGAACGCACCCTAAAACAGGATGCACAGCGAGGTAATCAGGGCTGAGGGGAATTAAACACCTGAGTAAGAAAATAAGAAAATAGTGAGCTGCCTGAGGCAGCTTGGTTGAAAACGAGAGCTTATCTGATGAGGGCAAATGATTCGCGCATAGTAGGTAACCTGTCGCATGGATTTGACGTGGGTAGGTGGGCGAGGCCAAATGCCGGAAGAACTGGCGCTGGATAGAGGTAAGCATTTGTTTATATACGCTTACTCCAGTGTTGACTGGTTGGATTAAATAAACATGCTCCTCCCAAACTTTTGTTAAGAACTACATGTCGTGTTAATGTTTAACCCATACACACCAGCGATTGACCCTCCTGATGATGGCTCACTCTCTCCTTGGAGGGAGAAGAGGGGCACATGCTGTGAAAAGAGAAAAAAAAATCATACAAAATCATTATAAGCATTAGCGGTAATGAACCCTATTAAAACTGCCATTAGAGTCTGAAATATGTTGCTCTGTTCCTGGAGCTACAAAGTCCCTTCACCAACCCTTGAGGGGAATTCTACACAGAATTCAATGGCCTTTCAAAAGCAAATGAATTAGTGTTCACAGAAATACAACAACAGCACAAGGGCTAGACTAATAGGCTCTCAGAAGATGGCAAACACAATGGTCCTTTCTTGTTTTACTCCTTGACGTGCAGACATAATAGAACCTGAGCCACGGGTCCATCTGTATTCCCTGTCTGATGGAAGAACAAACAAGGTTGAATGGCAGAGAACAGGCCTAAGGAAAATAAGCACCATTCTTCTAAGAGCAGAAGAAATTAAGTTTGTGAGCACCCTTGCTTTGGTCACCTCTGTGGTGGGTCTGTTAGCGACATCCTGCTTTGCGCATAAACCAAACGAGTGGTAGAAGAAAAGAAAAAGATGAGCTGTGCTTTGGGGGAAGAGGAGGGGAACAGTCGTGTTGATCGACTCCTCCTGGAATCTGATGGCGCATCGTGCCAAATTCATGGGGCTTGTGACCTGCATCAGGCATGGATGTGGAAGTGTGGCTTGTTTCAGAAGAAGCCAAAGCTCATTAGTTATGAGGACAGGACAGGGTACTCCTCAGGGAAAGTACGCTCTGGAGCTGAGTGTCAACATTGAACTATAATCCTATTAGCTGAAATCAAATCTGTGATATCTTTAGTATTTTCCACTCTGCTGCTGAGGTAAGTTTTAATGGTAAGAAATACAAAATCTTAACAGAGAATAGCTGCTTATTGTGAACAATTCGGGGAGAGAATCAGGCAGCCATCTCAAACCACCATCTCTGCCCCTGGTCAAGTGCCTTTTTGATGAATAATTCAATCACCAAAGCCGAAAGAACCAAATGAGCAAAGAGAGGATGTGTGAGAAATAGGGTTGGGCGATAGGACAATGTAATCATATATCGACGATGTCTTACAAAGATCCCGATGCCGATTATGAACAGAAGATGATTGACAATATCGGGAAATGGCAAAACCATGAATCTGGGAAGTCTCCAAATATATTAAACAGCGGACAGGGTGTGAAACTAGCACTCGCCACCCGCAAAATGCAACAAGGCTGAATCCAGTTCGCAAGCTCCTCGTCCAAATGTATTTCATGCATGGGTAATTTTGCTCATCTACCCACAACAGGCGGGCGACCTGAAAGACTCAGAGTAACACATGACAAGAAATGCTGTTAGTCACAAAGACATGCTCTTAAAGAAATACTCTTTATTATATTTTTAAGAACAGACAAAAGAAAAGCCATCAGTGCTGTTGTCTGATCCACTGTTTGTTCAGAGGCGTGCAGCACGAGCCTGTCATGTGGAACACACGCATGCCTTTGTCGTGGAACAAGCGCATGTAAAGAGTTTTCACTCTTTTTTCTCAGTTTCATTCATCTGAAAACTGTTTGCAAGAATAATGTTGTCTATGTGAATGCTGCAAATTATCTCTAATCATCTCAGGAAGTGCTGTGAGTTTAGTTCGCTTTATTTCCATGCGGTTGGCATGAATTGTGAGGTTGAACTCTGCAGGTTCAGTAATACATATCTTTGTATGAAAGAAACAAAGACGGAAGTGATTAAATCATAAAGTAATACAAGACACGTTCACCTTGGGGGAAGAGGAGGGGAACAGTAAAATTGAGTTTTATTTTATTTTCTTTAGGCAGCATTAACTGTATTACCAAAACGCAATACAAACACAAATTTGATAAGAACACACATTTGGCAGCATTATTTTGGGAACACAAGGGAATTTATTAGGCTTATTTATTTTGATTATTATTGTCTTTACATTTATAATTCTCTTTAGTTCTTAATCTGTAGGCTATTAGTAATTTTCCACCTGTTGTCATTGACAGGTGCTTGCGTGATGGCATTTTCTCCCCTTTTCTCCTCAATTTGGCATGCTCAATTACCAACTCTAAGACCTCGTGGTGGCGTAGTGACTCAATCCGGGTGACGGAGGACAAATCTCAGTTGCCTCTGCGTCTGAAACTGTCAATCCACACATCTTGTCATGTGGCTTGTTGAGTGCGTTACCGCGGAGACCTAGCACGTGTGGAGGTTTCAGGCTATTCTCCATGGCATCTACACGCCCCACCGAGAGCAAGAACCACATTATAGTGACCACGAGGAGGTTAACCCAACGTGACTCTACCCACCCTAGCAACCGGGCCAATTGGTTGCTTAGGAAGCCTGACTGGAGTCACTCAGCATGGCCTGGATTCGAACTTGTGACTCCAGGTGTGGTAGTCAGCGTCTTTACTTGCTGAGCTACCCAGGCCCCCAATAAGGGCACTTTTTTTTAATCGGTATCGGCCTATCTTAAGTGTTAAAAAATCGGTGATCAGTATCAGCCTCAAATTTCCTGATCGGTGCACCACTAACCCAAGTCGACCATGCAAATTGTTCAATAGAAATGTCAATTCTGGTAAAGCTTACCCAGAGCACAAAAGGTCAGTAACACCAATCTTTCATTTCATTAAATCTGCTTTTATCAAAACATATGAAAATCAAAACACAGGACACTCCACTATGCCAACAAACAGCCAGTCCAGACAAAGCGAGCGTTGCCTCTGGTCTACGAATGGGCCTTGTTGTGGAGATCATAACGACCTCTTAAACCGATTGTTTAAAGGAAGGGCAAAGGCAGGCTTTTCACCTGTTCTGGAGTCAGGGGAAGTGGGGTATATCCAAGGGCTGGAGGTGAGCTGTTAATAAAGTGATGATGGTTGTACAGGGAGGGGGATCCCTGAATTACTTTCTGTGCTGGGTTAATTATAGTATGACTCACGGCTCTACTGGTGTTCCCTCAGTCTTTGAAAGAGCTCTGAATAAGCAGGCCAATATTTCTGTTTGGTCAACATGCACGTGCACGCTTATGTTTGTGCAACTCAAACATAAATATGGCTTTGTGGTCTGCGTCAAATTATTATTAGTGATAGACCAATATATCGTCAGGCTGATTAATCGGTCTGTTTTTGTCCATAAAGAGATAATCGGCATCAGCCCCTAACTATGTCCTCTTGGCCAATTACATAAGCAGTATTTTGCACATGTAAGACTTACAAAATCTATCAAGAGCTCTGTCAATGAATAATGGACAAACATTTTAATGTCTTATTGAATTTTAAGTAAATGTCATTATAATAAGTTTTATCATTGAGCACACCAATACGGTGATAACAACAAAAAATTTGCTTGTTCAATAAATCTAACATGAAATACACGAAAAATGTTTATATGGGGCTACTCTGCTTTTGACATCAAAACTTAAACAGGCATGTGCACCACATTTCCACACACTGGATAAGCAGGTAAGAAGGCTGGGTCCAAAACAGGGCGCTATGTCGCGATAAAAGTTTACACTTAAAATGCTCAAGTCCCTGAATACATAAGTCAGGCATATGAGGTATCATTTGAAAGCTTCGAATCTGATCTTTAGATAACCATAGATAACCATCACTTCTGTATTTATGTTACATAAAATAACAAAAGAAGGCCTGAAAACATTCACGTCGCAAATCAGCACCACCTACAGGTCATGTGGTATAAACATTTAAATTAATTTAAAAGTCTTTCAAATAGCACTTAAATAGACAACTCATATATCAAATGAAAGCTCTCATTCTCAGGAATGTGACTGTCTCAAAAAGTTTATTTTGTTGCCCTAATACCTACCACAGTTTGAAGGATTTTCAAAAGAATAACAAAGTAAAATATGATATCTATAAGACATCAAATACAAACGTCTCTTTTATGCGCTGATCACTGCTGCTGTAAGCCCCAAATAGCGTAAAACAAAATCCGCTTTTACCTTATGCAGTTAAAAAAAAAAAAGAGCAATTTTTTTACTTGTCTGTGAGCTTGCATGTGGGAATTAGTACTGAATATCGCCTAGCACCACACAATATGATATGTATTGCAATACACGTCATGATTCGATATATTGTGATACATCATAATATCATAAATTGATTCAATTACGAATCAGTTCCAATTTCAATTCCAAATAATTTGGGTATATTTCAGTTGCGTACTGATGTCTGATTAAGAGCATTAAGCTCAAAACATCATGTTTTTGTCTCTTGGTGAGCTCATTAAATTGATTTGGAAGTAACAGTGTGCCAACTTTGTTGAGTGTTTACATGATATTAATAAACAATAGTTGAATATAAATATTGATACATGGATCTAAAGTATCTATACAATATCAAGAGAAAAAGTATCACGATATAGCGATATTTGATTGTATCGACACAGCCCTAGTGTGAATAATCCAATGTTATATTTTAGATGTCCAGAACAAAATACGCGGTTCAGCCAGAAATGAATGCTAAACAAATCATCAGAAATATGTCAGGGCTCCAGACTAAAAAAATTACTTCAGAGCAAGTGGCTCCTAAACTGACACATTAAGGAGCCAAATGGCTGTTTTTAGTCACCAAATCACAGTATTGCTCGATTTAGATTGCTGTTCAGAAACAAGATAGAAAGCCGAAGAAAAGGAAGACAGCTGATAACCCATTAATCGAAGGTTTAATAAACAGAATATATTGTTGAGAAGATACGTTTGCATTCTCTTTTGTCTCAAATGTTCACACCCCTTTCATAATTTATACAAATATAAGAGATAAAATATTTTTTTATTTAGTACTGCCCTTCAGAATCTACATTAAAGATATTCACATAAAGTTTAGTATGCATATAGTAGTGTTGCATTCTTGAGCATACATGAATGTTTGCACCTATTACTGTGTAATAGTTGTGTACAAGTCTCTCAGTTGTCCAAAGTGTCAAAAGCTTGATCTCATATATATATATATATATATATATATATATATATATATATATATATATATATATATACACATACACACACACAGTAATGTGCAAAAGTTTTAGGCACTTGTGAAAAATGTTGCATAGTGAGGATTTCTTCAAAAATAGTGCCATAATTAGTTTTAATTTTTCAATTAATATCATCCAAAGTCTATTAAACATAAAAAAAAGCTAAATCAATATTTGATGTGACCAACTTTGCCTTCAAAACAGCACCAATTCTCCTATGGACACCTGGACGCAGTTTTATGTTCCAAGCTTCTTGGAAAATTTGCCACAGTTCTTCTATATATTTAGGCTGTCTCAATTGCTTCTGTCTCTTCATATAATCCCAGACTGACTCGATGTTCAGTGAGGGTCTCTGTGGGGCCATAGAAGAACATGTAGCCTTGCAACAGATGTTGCAAGGCTACATGTTCTTCTATTCTATTCTATTTGCAGAAGGAATATTTGGGAGTCTAAAATGTATATTACCTATTGACACACTACAGCTAAAGATATAAAAAAAACATCTATATAATTGTTTTTTTGTATTGCCTTAGTCTTCCTTTACGGATACCGGATGGCCCAGACACAGAGACTACAAGAGTGCAAACTGAAAGAAATTCCAGATGCAGTTTATTGTGCTACTCCAATCCCAATCAATAATTACCAGAAGAAAAAAAGTGGTACACAATACAGGACTTTTAATAATAAAGAAGCCCGAAATACACTTGGGACTCTTATTTTGAAATGTCTGCAGTCCCAGATGTGAATCTGATTTAAACTGCTAACCTGAGCTCCTGAGTTCAAACCCTCAGTTCTTTTCGGGTGATTCATGAAAAAGACCCAGTTCAAAAGAGTCATTTGTTCACGACTCTCTCTCGCTGGGTTTGTTGTTGCGTGCAGTGTAGCGACTAGCGAGCTCATCACAACAGAATAGTTATGGGAAGATCGGATCATTTTACTGACTTGGATCTTTGAGTCTCATTCAGCAAAATGAACAAATCTTTATTCAAGTCATTTAATTCATTTGAGCAAAATTAAATTAAAATGTTAAATTTTCAATAGCCAAATCCCCCCCAACACGTCTACTTATGCAAACTTTGATTATAGTCCCAATAAGGAAAAAATTATAATACAGCCAACAAATTATGAGAAACAGAAAGATTAGTTCACCTCTGGATTGAATGTTCTTGTCGAGTCGTTCGTTCTTTTGTCATGTGACAGCCGTATATGCTATACATTGCTCACACAGGAAACAGAAATGATTAGTTCAGCTCTCGTGTCATCTGGTCTGAGTCGTTCGCTTTTTGTCACGTGACAGCCATATACGCTACTGCATAGCATATAAGGCTGTCATGCGACAAAAGTACAAACGCCTTGGACAGCGCCTATGCGGTTTTCACGTAACAAACGAACAGAGGTTGCGCAATGTGCATGATTGGCCAACACAAAATGAACGAATCACTTTCTGAGACCCATCATTACACCAAAATAGGTGAAAAGCGGCGCGAGACACACTGGTGGTGTGTGCTCTAAAGATGTCTTCAATAACTCACAAGTTGATATCTGACGAAACCGCATATGAACGCATACAACCCGACTGTCGCCAGTGGCGACTAGATGTTAAATTATTGTCATAATAAATTATTTTCGTCGCAGTCTGGAGCCCTATATGTTATTGTTATACTGTTATACGTCATCGCAAAGGGGAGGATTTCAGCTTTCTAATGAATCATAGATTGAGCTTCTAGTCCACACAGAGGCCAAGGTATTCTATAAAACAATGGGGGTGGAGCATAAACTGAAAATTAGACTGAATGTCTATGAACGAGTACATCTGTGAGGGCTAAAATGCGTTAGAGCGCCACCTACATTTCAGATCGGCATTTAGCGACAGACGGTGATAGAAGAAAAATTATTTTGAAAAAATGAGACCAATTTTTTGCAATTAATTATTGCCAACTTGGGTCACAGAAGATGTTACAACTGAAATAAAACAGTTTGGACTGCACTGACTTTAGATGACTGGTGCTGCTCTTTTAATCAACAATATTGCATGTTTTGCATTAAGATTATTATAATCATTAAAGCACATTTTCTGTGGCATTTATGGACACTAAAACAGGACAGGCATGTTTTGGTAAATGCGTTAGAGGATGTTCTCAAAGTCAGCTGGAATGCCACTCAGCAAGTCTAGAATTGTATAGGAATTTATATGAGTACAGGTATGTGTGTTAGTGTGTGTTTTTTTTTTTTTTTTTTTTTTTTTTAGTTCAGCTCTGTAGACCCTCAGCAAAGGTTGAAATGAATCTATTTCCTGGCATTCAAATTCTGTCTTGCAGACCAGATTCCAACTCAATGCAAAGACAAGCAAAAATATGCCGTTCCAAACTATTCATCAAATATCAACAGCCCGAGACACAATACACATTCCTTTAGTTTTGGTTGTGACAGTATTTTGAAATCAGTAGCTAGCTGGAAATAAAATGTATGTGGAAAACTCTCTGCACACCAGCCTGTTCTCTATAAGCATGTCTTTCTTTCTCTTCCTCTTGTGTTTTTATTTCCCTTTTCCACTTCTTCTTCTTCTTCTCTCTCTCTCTCTCTCTCTCTGTCTCTCTCTCTCTCTCTCTCTCGCTCTCTCTCTCCAGCCTTGCTTTTAAACCGGTCAGAGAGAAATGACTGTTAGTTCTGGTGCCTGTCATTCTGAGCCACTCCCAAAAGACTGTGTGGGCCAGGCCTCCATTTAGAAATTATTCCATGCTGTCAGCCACCGAGAAAGAAGGTGTGTACAGGAAAGAGGGAAAAGACCAGTGGAGAAAAAAAAAAGTCATTAGGGGGAGGAAGGTGGGAAAATACCACCTACAGTCCTTCAAAATAGAGTCAGCGAGACAGGAAAATAAAAAAATTCCACATGACTTTAGGGAAACTTAGCTATATTAGGAAAGAAACACCACCCTGCACTAGAGTAGGCGGTGAAGTTTTTGTGTGTGATATTTTTTGTTCCACAACCGTATGTCAACCACCTCTATGCTAATGACACGCTCCACAAGTTTAACCCAGTCCAAGGCTCAGCACGAGGAGATAGGTCCTGGACATTCTTATTGAATTAACATCTTGTTCACTCTTGTGAACTTTGCATTGAAATTGAGACTTCTTGATGTGTACTTGTTACTGAAAATTGACTGCAAGGTGAACTAGATGAACTTCAGATTCATTAAACAAAAAACAATCAACACACATGCTGACATTCACATTGTGCAGGGCTGAGAGGCAGTAGAGCTTTAAAATAAAATGCCACAATGAATGTTGTGTAACCTCCCGGGCACCCTCGCTCCCCCTTATCCAAACACACAAACAAGTAACAAGACTCAGCAAGAAAGAACAGATAAAAGGAGTCTACAGCAATGTTTAACGTATAATGAAATGGGAATTGAAACTGTCTATTGCACATAGTGAAACTTTCAGGAGCAATAGGATCTCAAACACCAGCTGACAGATGCAACTTTTGATGCATTACTGCACTTGAGGGAGTATTTTGATCCAAGTTAAAGGGCCTATCTCTTCTTTCAATCTCTAATGGGTAATAGTACTTACATATGTGAGCTGACAAGACCTGTTGGAATATTCCTTTTAAAATATAATAGAAAATAATAATATGTATTCGGCTTGGCTGGGTTCCAACAACAACAGTGTAAATGCAAAATTGACCAAGACTAAAGTTGACCAAAAAGAGAGAGATATTTTTAGTATTTTAAAATATTTTGATATTTTAAGTATTATTTTTAAATGTCATTCATAAGTTTTTAAAGGAAATCATGTAAAAGTTTTATGAAGCACACATACCTTATTGTATGACAATTAATCGTCATAATCGTGAAAGCCCTAAAACAGACAAATTAATCATCATAATCGTGAGACCCCCATACTCGCAATTATTTGTTTGACAATTAAACGTAAGCTAAATATCATAATTGTGACAGCCCTAGAGCTGACTAACACATTTTGTAAACCAACATGACCCACTTTGCTGTGTGGCACTTTTCTAACAGCTTGACATTGTGCCATCTCACCTGAGCGCTTTGAAGTGAAGTGCTTTGAAATGCAACATCAGATGCAAGATTCCAGGTTTTTTTTTATTAGAGTGCTGTGTTAATGAGCAGCAGTGTTCACTATGTGGCCTGTACTCTTTTATCAGAAAGTGTGAGGAAGGTCATGGGTGGGGTCTTAAGCATGTGAAGTTAGGTAACCAGAGTACAGTCAATGCTTTGGTATGACATCCGGATGCCTAAGTGTGATTTGTGTGTGGATGGTTGTGTTAGTGTTATTTATGTGGTTTCATGTGAAGGCATGAAAGAAATGATAATAATAATTTGGGGAACCGTGAAGTACTAACAAACAGATGGACTTACACCTGTAGATCACTCTGATTCATGCAAACACTACAAACTGAAACTATGCAATAGAAATAGAGAGAACGGAATACAAACATGACCTTGTCAAACAAAACAAAAATATTTTTAAAAGTTGAGTGACTTTTATTTAAAAACTAAAGGACAGTTCAGTCTGACCGATTAAATTGCTGAAGGTTGCCAAGTCGATATACTGTTGGTTGTACAGGAATGTCAAATTGCTTGTTCTTTTGCTTGAAATTTGTTTCCTTTTTCTTATTTTATTATTGGCTGTTTACTTGACATATAATTGCTTAAGAACTTTGAAACAATGTTTATTTAAGAAATTAGTTAGTTTAGGTTTTGCTGTGTTATCAAAATTGGTATTGAGAATCGTGTAATTTCACTTGTAAATACTACTGAAATTTTGGTTATTGTAAAAACTAGGGTATCAGTAACAGCTAGGAGCCTGATCCAAATCCGATACTGTGTGTTAGTCATGGTCGTTGCCGTCAAGCTAAAAAATGGCATTAAAGAACCATAAATGCACCATAAAAGTAGTCCGTATGACTTGTGCATTTCATTTAAGAGTGAGGTATGTAATTTATTTTTTTTTTATGTCAAAATACATTCCATCATCCCAGTTTATTGTTCACTGGTAACCATAAGTAAGCCATTTGTGGGTTTACCTCCCCCAAAAGTATAAACACTGAGCCTCCCAGGCACTTTCAAAAAATGTATGTGAGCGGCACACTCAGCTCTACCCATCCCTTTCTAGCTCAACATAAAGCGTGAGTTTGGGGCGTGGCTACTTGTTTAGCTGGGGGAATACGAACATCCATGGCAGACGTGTACACAGGGAAAACAAAATGTGTCTACAGATGTTAAAGCTAAAATTAAAACACCACCACCAACAATGAGATCTCTCTGGCAAACAAAAGGCCAATAACGAGATCACCGCACAAGTCATTAATACACCAGTGATCTTGCCTAGGGTGCCAAAATGGTCAGAAACAGCACTGTTGTTACACTTACTACTTACCAGAAGAGCCATGCTACCTCATGTGCTGTACCCCCGCACACACTGCTGCAGTTCAATATGCCGATGATATCGGACAACCTGATTCCTCTTACACGCTTTCTGTCTTTCAATGTCAAAGTGGTCTCTTTCATTACAAAATTAAATGTTTATCACCTTTTATTTAGTATGGACTATTTGTTCATAGGGAATCAGAGAGTGCGAAAGGGCTTGATGAGTCTAAGGGGTGTTGGCAATGGTTGTTTCAAAACATACTTTATTTTAACACTCAATTACTTTTGGTGCCACTAGTAGTGCAGAAATTACACCTTTAAAGTCTCTTGAAGACACTATAGCTTTGTGAACCTCAAAAGCCTGCATTCAATAAATAATATATATTCTGCATATGCAGTGCAGTTCAGTAAATGAGTGGTGCTCTGTTGTCACACACACACATCACGCTTGGGATTAGACCTCCGCGTCTTAGACCGTCAACCCGTGCATCTTATCACGTGGCTTGTTGAGTGCATTGCCACGAAGACATAGCGCGTGTGGAGGCTTCACGCCATCCACTGCGGCAACCACGCTCAACTCACCACGCGCCCCACTGAGAGCGAACCACATTATAGCAACCATGAGGAGGTTACCCATGTGACTCTACCCTCCCTAGCAACCGGGCCAATTTGGTTGCTTAGGAGACCTGGCTGGAGTCCAATATGGGTTTTTTAATGGCTGATGCCGATATCCAGAGGGCAGGGTGGCCGATAGGCCGATACAATGCTGGTATCTTACACAATTTAATATAGTAAATAACATAAACATAAAATTGCTATAAAAAAAACAGAAAAAATAACCTCTTACTCTTATTTAGAACTATATTTACTAAATTTCACACAAAACTTTAACTTTGTGAAAAAGAATCTAAAAATATATATATTTTATTTTAAATGGTAGATAGCAGTTTCTTCAGATTTCTGTTTAGTCATCAAATTTTAGTAATTTATTGAAATTGTAACAGTAGCCATGGATGGCATGTCCACGTTAGCAATCGCATGTTCTTCAAAAATACTGAATCAAACCAACTGTACATACAGTGCATAGTGAATAAGACATTTACCTACAGAACACGTGCATTTACTTTGAAGTTGCTCTCACGCACTTGTTTAAAAAACATCCAGCAAGAGCAGCAATCTCCTGACAGTTTAAACAGCCTGCATCGCTTGCTTGGATTGTCATGGGCTGACCATCATGATTTGTGAATCAGAGGAACTTTTGATCCTTGAAGTTTTGATTCTGGTTGATAGAATACGTGCTTCAGGGGAAGATATTGGATGAGCACTCGACGGGAAGTAAATGCTGAATCTTTGTGAGGTTCATGAAATACATCTGTTTAAATTAGATATCTACATATTTGCAGACAGTTTATAATAGAAGTTTTATTGATATTTGCCTTTTATCATTAGAAAAGAAAGGTAAAATTTACAGGGAACTGCTGAGGAGAAGCTAATAGAATATGTGCTTTAGAAGTAAATAAATGAGCGCTCCACAGGATGCTGGATCTGCTCAAGTTTTGTGAGGTTTTTTTATTACATCTGTTTAAATGAGATATGTGCATATTTGCAGACGGTATATGATATTAGTTTTATTGATATTTGCCTTTTTATCACTAGACAAGACAGTTAAAAGTTACAGGGAACTGTTGAGGAGAGAGAGGGAGAATGAAACAGGCGAGCACTTCATCATGAGCTCAAACACGTCTGCCGAGGCTCTGATATGCGGACCGTTTAAATGAGACTGTGTTGCACACTGGTTTATTATTGTAGTAACACGATGGCACGTAACAACAAAACGAACCATGACTGGTCGTTTACATGTCTCCGTCGCTTCACATGCAAGCAGCCGATTCTCTGCACCCTAAAGTAACAAATCGGCCAAATGGGAAAATGTATCGGCTGATGCCAATAATAAAAAAAGCTAGAATATTGGCCGATTTAACAGCCTCTGCAGTATATCGGTCGACCACTACTTGGGATGATGACGAGCTGCTGTTTTCAGCTCTCAGAGCGGCATACGACATGTGAGCGCTCCACACTAACTACTTCTCAGAAGTAAATGCTCAATATTTCGGTTAGCTTATAACATGCATTGGGATCAGAAATGGAGGAGCAATTCACCAGATTTTGAATGAAAAGCATATTAAACTACTTTGACCTAGCCCACACACAGACACTCTATGGTCACCGTCTTCCTGGAACGTTCTGTAAAAATAAAACCCAGGGGTTTAAAATAAAGAAATTATGACTGAAATACATTACTATTGTATAATACATTTATAATATGTATTATAATTATTTTTGTTATTGTTTTTATTAATAACAATAACAATTATAATTATTATTTATTTATTAATTTTAAAGCCCAGATACAAGTTGAAAAAATGTGTAAATAGAACTGGCTTCTACTGAAGACTTGCACTGGAATTACTATTAATTTTGCTGCTGGATTATCCAGTAGACTATTTAAAAATAAAGTTATCCTTAATAGGCTACATATTTTTTTTATGTAATTGTTTTTTGTTTTCTCTATTTTTTAATGAAATAGTGTGTGGTTAGATTTTTTTTGCTTCTTTACATATAAAAAAGTACACCCAATCAGTTCCACACAGTGAAGTATTGCCTAGATATTCTAAACTGATTAAGCAACACTGGTATCGTATCGGGATCAGTATCGGCCAATACTGAGAGTCCAGGAATTGGATCAGGAGAGAAAAAATGGTATCGGTGCATCCCTAGAAACAACCCAAGATTACTTGTAGGTAGGGCTGAAACGATTAGTCGACGTTACCGACAACGTCGACAATAAAAAATTGTCAACAAAAATTTTCATTGTCGAATAGTCGTTTGATCTCATTTAACGTAACATGAGATCATATGAAACTCTACATGATGACGTGAGAGAGCAGCACTGCAGCTCGCGCCTGACTGAGGAGAAGAAGAAAACAGCTCACAGTCCAGATGCACTCTAAACTTTCCAAACAGCTTCAGGTGATGTAGATCGTTAAGTATGAGGGAATTATAATGCAAAAATACAAATGCAAAAAAACAAAATAAGTAAATAAAGAAGCACTCTTGTTGTGGAATAAGTGGAGCTGGAGCTGCCACTCCGTTGAAGCAAAACTTGCATGTCGAGCGTCTTTAAAGAAACAACCTGGCATTACATCTTAAATGCAGTTATATTTATTGCATTATAGCTTTATTAAAGTTCAAATAATATGGAAACAGATCATGTAAATAACTACAAACTCCGAAACTGGAATTTCTCTGTGCAGTCAGTGCCTCTTCTATGAGTTGCGTGAATGTCTAAGGGGGAGAGATTGAAACTGCACCCAGCTGAGGCACACTCTGGCACGGGGACGCTCATCCCTCAAGCACACATGCTTAATGCAGCTAGATTATAACGTGATGGCTTGCGACTTATTGAATCATAATATATGTGTCACTGTGCATTTCTTGTCGTGAAGAAAATTGGTAATATGCAGCTTTATTAATAAGAGAGAGTTTTTTTTTTTTTTGAGAGTTCAAGATGGATTGAAGTGAACAGAAAAGTGAGAGAGGTAGTCTTCGCCCCATTATACACTGCAACAAAATATGTTTTTGATTTGTTTTTGTTTTGGCTTGTTTTCCAATATAAATATCTAAAACTTCTTTAAAACAAAATACATTTTCTTTAGCAGCTATACTGCAGAAGAAAAAAATTGTATCTGAGAATGTTGAATATAATATAAAAAATACAAATATTTTAAAATATCTAAAAATCCTTAAAAAAAGATGCATTCACCTGAGAAGCAGCATATAAGATATTTAGACTTGCTTTTAGAGAATAAATCTTGAATATAAGTATATTTTGTCTTTACTGCACTCGCAGAAGTATAACCAAGTGAAAAAATACACATACAAAAAACACTTATATTTAAGATACATTCTCTTAAAGCAAGTCTAAATATCTTATATGTTGCTTCTCAAATAAATGTATCTTGTTTTAAGGATTTTTAGACCATTTTAAATGGAAAAAAAAACAAAAACACTTGATAACAATAGGATTTTTTGCAGTGAATTTCTTTACTGAATTAAACTGAATAAAAAGTATTTTTTTCCTTTAATTCATTGAATGTCATTTAGAGGTATTTTTAAAAGATGATTTAAAAATGTATTGTTAGTAAGCACATTTAATACAACCTTTTAAGTCGGGGCACAAGCTGAATAACCAGTTAAGAGCTAATGATTAATCGTTGCAATAATTGCGAATAGTCGAATAATCATTCTAATAATCGTTAGATTAATCGATTATCAAAATAATCGTGAGCTGCAGCCCTAATTGTAGGCACTCTTACACGACTGCAATATCTAATATTACAATTATCTGGATCACATGAGCTCCACTGTCTCCACTGGTAGTGGCTTCTGTGCATTTGCAAAACATTGAACTCTGCTCAACTTTATCACATCGCCAATGGTCTCTGTCATTCATGTCGCCCCCAATCACCAAAAATCAATGACTTCTGGTCACTTTGTCACTGAATAATTCTGTCATTAGGGATGCTCTGATCAGGATTTTTACAGCCAATACCGATCATCGATCTTCTTGTCACCTGATCGGCCGATACCGATCATTTCACCTTTTAACAGGATCTTTGTCATAACTGGCTATATGCAAGCTTTCTGCACACTGTTACTTTAACTGAATATTCCTCTTCCCAGTAATATTAATTTGCCTAGTTTTTGCTGACAAAAACAGTTTAAAAAGCTTAAAAGGCTTATTAAAAAAGCTTTTTAAAAAATACTTTAAATCAAGTACAGGCTGACAAAATATTCTCTGTATAAAAAAAATAATAAAAAAATTAAGCTTAGTGTCAAACTTAGGACAAACTGATAACCCATAGGTGCAATTAAACTTAATGTGACATTTTTGGTTATTGATTCGTTGTCATTATTTCATATAATTATTATTATTCCTTGTTTATCTTTTTAATTTTTAAAAAAAAAAATTTGCATTATATTTAATACATTATATTATGGTATCTTAATAGGGATGCATAACGGTGGCTCATATATTATTGGCCGATAACCGGGAAAATCAAAATATTATTATCGAACCGATAATGGAATTACCGCTGATATTTTCGCCGATAATTTGTTACGGTTTATTTGTTTGCAGCTGAGAATCTCTGACTGCCTGCAGCGTCTTTCCTTCAGGCAGACACTCGGGCATTCCCAAGCGACAGTGCGGGTGCACACACACAGCGTGTCTGAGATCAGGAATCATTTTCGCTCATTAATTAATGAAACATAAACACAATGTGGGGAATTGCACATCGTTACTTGCAGCATGGCATTGCGATTAAAACAAGCCCCAAAATAACCTAACACGGTTCATAGATCATGAAAAAAGAGACGGCTAAAAACACAGGTGCTACTATTGTTAATGCCATTTAAATGGGAGATATTTAATAAAGATGTTTGAATAACACCACATCTTGTAACTCGCATTATTACTGAGATGCCTATGCCCAGCGGAGACTGAGAAGCTGCCACCATGAACGATAATAATTTCACAGCTCGCGCTGTTTTCCCTTTGCCTTGTCACGTGTGAAACGCCACATTAACAGTATAGTACACAAGCGACATGAGTGATCGGTTTATGCAATCAGCCAAATTACTGAAAACTGATCAGATAGATAGATAGATAGATAGACAGACAGACAGACAGACAAACAGACAGCCGTGAATATCGGCCAATACCAATCTGTGGCCGAAGCATCCCTGACTGTCATTGTAAATGCCCCTAATGTAGCTATCCAACATTATAGTAACAATTAACATAATAAACAAGAAGCCTAGATTAAAAAAGCAAACACTAATTACTACAACTTATCATTGACAATAAATAGTGAAGTGCATAAGCCCAGCCAGCCCAGCATACCTTGCTGGTTATCATAGAAACACTGCTGAACAAGTCATTAAAATCACTTAATGTAGTCTAATCATGTTTTTAATAAAGACACTGATGCAGGGTTCATAAATGAGCACCACTAATGGGCAAAACCGCTTCATAAGCGAGTTAGTTAGTAGTGATTCTCTACAGGCACAGTGGCATCATGCCAGTGGATGGCTAATATTAAATGTCTAGAACTGTCCTCAAGAAATGGTCACTTGACAAACACAGCTACAATAGTGTCACAGCAATCATGACAAAATTGCTATGCATCATGGAAAAGAGAAGCTCAATGTCTTACTCGTAACATTCCACTGTGTGTCTCTAAAACTAAAATATTCCACATGACACCTCAGCAGTTTCCTCTATCTTTAAAGGGAATGAAGAAACATAGCCTGCCAGGCCTAAGCATGTGACATGCAAGTCTGAAGGCTATGTCTTTCGTTCTTTTCCTCCATCTAGCAGTCCTTCCCTCCTGCATACTCTCAACAGAGAGCAAGTTCAAGACCAATGCAGCTCGTGAAATGTATACCAGCATAAACATGTCTAAACATATTGCAAAACTGCCTAGGATTTGTCTGTGCAATCAATTCGGCTCCGTTCACATAAAGATCTGCCAAAAACAGGAATGAATGTCATGTGCTCTTGTCTGAACACCCCACCCCTCCCCCCACCTCCGCCTTCCAGTTTTTCCTTGGCGAGCTTCTCTGAATCCAGTGGGTCTGTTTGGGCCCAAGTGGACGGAGTCTTGACAATTTCTAAAGAAATCACATTCTCTGCTTGTTAGGCCTTCTGTTCTGGAGGAAAACAGAAGACTATACAAAAATACAGGAATCTTTGTACAGTTATCTTCAGCACTAGGCAGTAGGGCTGCAACTAACGATTATTTTGATAATTGATTAATCTTACAATTATTAGAATGATTATTCGACTATTCAGCGATTATTGCAATGATTAATCATTAGCTCTTAACCGGTTATTCAGCTTGTGCCTAGACTTAAAAGGTTGTATTAAACGTGCTTAAAAATAATAAAGAGGACAAAATCATCTTTTAAAAATACCTCTAAATGACATTCACTGAATTAAAGGGAAAAAATACTTTTTATTAAGTTTAATTCAGTAAAGAAATTCACTGCAAAAAAAATCCAATTTTTATCAAGTGTTTTTGTTTTGTTTTCCATGTAAAATGGTCTAAAAATCCTTAAAACAAGATGCATTTACTTGAGAAGCAACATATAAGATATTTAGACTTGCTTTAAGAGAATGTATCTTAAATATAAGTGTATTTTGAATATAAGTGTAGTTTTTCACTTGGTTATACATCTGCGAGTGCAGTAAAGACAAAATATACTTATATTCAAGATTTATTCTCTAAAAGCAAGTCTAAATATCTTATATGCTGCTTCTCAGGTGAATGCATCTTTTTTTTAAGGATTTTTAGATACTTTAAAATATTTGTATTTTTAATATTATATTCAACATTCTCAGATAACAATTTTTTCTTCTGCAGTACAGCTGCTAAAGAAAATGTACATTGTTTTAAAGGAGTTTTAGATATTTATATTGGAAAACATGCAAAAAAAAACCGTATCCTGTTGCAGTGTATAATGGGGCGAAGACTACCTTCTCTCACCTTTTTGTTCACTTCAATTCATCTTGAACTCACAAAAAAACAAACTCTATCATATTAATAAAGCTGTGTATTGCCAATTTTCTTCACGATAAGAAATGCACAGTGACATATATTATGATTAAATAAGTTGCGAGCCATCACGTTATAATCTAGCTGCATTAACCGCGCGCGCTCGAGGGATGAGCGTCCCCGCGACAGAGGGTGCCTCAGCCAGGTGCAGTTGCTTAGGCTTCCTTTTATGCTACTGATTATTAGACAGCGACAGAGGCTTTCTAAACCAAATGTCAACAGTCAGCAAATGGCTGAATGACTCACACCCTTGTGAGTTTTCTTTTGTTCCATTCAACTGGCCTATCTACATAAAAACACTTCAGTCTCAATGGACTACACACAAAATGCAAGCAAACAAACTAACACGCACAAAACTACAAAAGAAATATTGCCTGCCACTCTGGTGAAAGTTTGTGAGACGTTTAACACAGTGACAGCTAGGGATCAAAACATGATCTTTTCCTCTCCGAGAATTATCTTTACTGTGGATGATCTTACAAATTGTCAAGAATGAAAATTGTGCAGCAGGCTCAAACCATAATAGCCCACTGTATAAACTCAATACAAAAGCAAAAGTATATACACAATTAGTAATAGACTAGATTTCTAGTGGTAGCTGCCCATGAAAAACTCGCTGCCATGATGCTAGGGTTGCTAAGGTGTTCGGGTTGGTTTCTGGCACATTGCTATGCATTTGTTAGGGTGATCTCTGTAGGACTTGGCAATATGACTACAAAAATTATATATAGATATTATTCCAATTTTATTATTTATATTGACAATACTCAATATACATTTCGATAATTATGTATTATATAGATTTGTTTTATATTAAAGTAATAGATTGATACCCTATTTAATTCACCCCTGGAGCTTTTATTTTGACACTGAACGTGCAGTGTGTGTGTTTCACAGTGTGTTTCACAGTTCCGCATCTGGTGAAACACTGTCATCTCCTTTTCTCTTACACTGTGCCGTGTTTGTAGATTTGTATAATAACTTGTATGCTTGAATGCCAGTACTTTTCTTTCACAATGCATGTGAACTGCTCTTAAAGCGCTTAAAACATGAGCCCATGAGTCCAGCGTGTGCACAAAACAGTGCGGCACCCGATTATTTTGAAGTGCACACAGACCATGTTTATCTGTCTTTAATCAAAGCCTTTTGCAAATTATTAATCATACACTCACTGCCAGAAGTGAGTACTTTATTAGTAACACTATGGTCCTAATAAAGTGCCCGACGTGGTCTTCTGCTATTGTAGACGTGTTGTGCATACTGAGATGCTATTTTGCACACAACAATTGTACAGAGTGGTTATCTGAGTTACTGTAGACTTTATCAGCTCGAACCAGTCTGGCCATTCTTCACTGACCTGTCTCATCAACAAGGCATTTCTGTCCGCAGAACTGCTGCACACAGGATGTTTTTGGCACCATTCTGAGAAAACTCTTGAGATGTGCGTGAAAATCCCAGGAGATCAGCAGTTACAGAAATACTTAAACTAGCCCGTCTGGCACAAACAACATGCTACGGTCGAAATCACTGAGATCTAGACCTGCAACTAGAAATTATTTTGATAGATTTATCTTCAATAATTTTTTTCGATTAATCGGATTATAAAACATTATAACATCACATTTTTATTTCCTGTATTTTAAAACATTATATATATATATATATATATATATATATATATATATATATATATATATATGTGTGTGTGTGTGTGGTGTGAGTATTTGGTTTGATTTACGCTACTGAATTCTACTACACAATTCTATACTCTCACAAAACTTTGAACAAAGCCCGAATCATTAAAGTCAAGTTTGAATTTATTATTATTAATATTATTATTACTTTCAGGGCATATGCAAAACATTTCCTTTCCTTGTAAAGCTTAATATAAAGTACTATTCATTAAAAAAAATCAGCACAGCAGAGGGCAAAATGACACCAGAATAAAACTATTAATAATTATTCACAGCTGAAAAAGACATAATTATGTTACTGATTACATACATTTTAAGTATTTAAAATTAATATATTAAGTTTTAAAGCATAGTCACTCATTACGTTTCGAAACTATTCTTTAAAAAAAAAAAAAAAAAAAAAAACATAAAAACGACGAATATGTAATATGTAATTTTAATTGTAGTATTACCGCTCGTTGGATGCCAGGTGGTACTATGGGGTAATTTTCATAAAGCAGGGTTATGGTTAAGCCTACTACACAATAAAGCAAGACACCTTCAAACTTTGAACTTTGAACTTTATTTTTTATTTATTTTAACTAACAATTCAAATGAAACTGGAAAAAATTAAGTGCAATTAAAATTTGTGTTGTTCAACTTTTTGAACGATGGTTTTACAACAGTTGTCAACATCTCTCTGGCAAAGAACCTACTTCATCTGTGCATTCTCTACCGATCAGGTATTTCGTTGTTCGTGAAAATACATCATGTGTGTAAATAAATTTGTTTTGTTCCCTCCTTTATGATATATATATATATATCGTAATATCCAATTACATCGGCAACCCCGGGGCTGAGTGAACGGTGAATATTCTTGCTTTGATGATTTTGCATTGAAAATTAAATTAATTTATTTTACTTAAAACTTAAATCAAATACATTTCTAAATTCAAATTGCACTCCAAAAGAAATTAAAAAGCAATTAAAATAATGAAGTGATAAAAGAATAATATATAAATAAGTAGCACCTTTCCATTTACCATCAGGCAAGTCTCCGTCTAAACATGCAGGCGGAAAATTACTTACACAAACGAAGACATAAAAACAATTATAAATGTAAACATAATAATTATAATGATGATAATAATCACTGAAATATAAATCATGGTTCGAGGTGAACGTGTTTTTGTATTATTTTTTGTTTTAATCACAGATGTATAGGCTGCAGAGTTGCGTTCACAATGAACTGCTTTGTGGAAATAAAGTGAACTGAACTCAAAGCGCCTACTGAGCTGAGATGTCTGAGGTCATTTGCAGCACTCAGATGATACTGTTCTTGCAAAAAAAAGAGTGAGAACCTTTTACATGCGCATGTTCCACGAGACTGCACGTCGGGGGCAGCCCTACTTTTAATGGTATTGTATGCTTATTCAGTAAAATAATGTTTACCATAGTATAAATTAACTGGTGAAATCAGACATTACATTTGGCATTATCAGGACTATCAAATATCAGGACCCTCAGCATTATTATACATTATATTCAGCATACATTTTATATAGTATAATCATCAGATTGACTCTGAAAAGTCTCATCCTAGACTTTTTTGTCTAGACATCCAAAGCTCATTGTATTACATGCGCTTACATGATGAGAAGAAACCATCTAAAACACTTTAAAAGCCGGCACACTTGGACCTCTAAGACATTGTGACATCCATGAAAGCTGCATAATTGATTACACTGAAACTGAAATCACGGTATGACGTTGCACGTAGGGCTGGGCGATATGTAAAAATTATTTTATCGATAATCGCCTGAAAAAATATCACGATATACAATTATATCGTCAACCCCTCTGCCGAGGGTCAGTGAATTTTTTTTGCTTTATTGATTTTGCTTTAAAAATTTAATTTGTTTATTGAAACTAGAAAAACATAAACAAAAGACATTTTCAAATTGTGCTTTAAACTAAACGAAAAAGCAATAAAATAAAGTAGTGATAAAAAAACATTATTTAACCACCTCCCCAAATCCAAACATTTACCATCTCCAAAGACTCCATTTGCCATCACGCAAGCATCTGTCAATGACAACAGGTGGAAAATTACTAATAGCCTACAGATTAAGAACTAAAGACATTATAAATGTAAAGACAATAGTAATCAAAATAAATATCCTAATAAATTCCCTTGTGTTCCCAAAATAATGCTGCCAAATGTGTGTTCTTATCAAATTTGTGTTTGTATTGCATTTTGGTAATACAGTTAATGCTGCCTAAAGAAAAGAAAACAGAACTAAGTTTTAGGTTCAAGGTGAACGTGTCTTGTATTACTTTATGATTTAATCACTTTTGTCTTTGTTTCTTTCATACAAAGATATATATTACTGAACCTGCAGAGTTGCGTTCAGTATGCTAACCGCATGGAAATAAAGCAAACAAAACTCACAGCACCGCCTGAGATGATCGGAGATAATTTTCAGCATTTTCATAAAGCACGTTATTCTAACAGTTTTCAGACGAATGAAACAGAAAAAAGAGTGAAAACTCCTTACATGTGTGTGTTCCACGAGACAGGCTTGTGCTGCACGCCTCTGAACACACAGCAAATCAGACACAAGCATTAGCTAGGTTTCCATCCACGTATTTTTATGCGCATTTTGGGATATCACATAAAAACTGTTGGATGGAAACACGTATAAAAGAAATTATATGCTCGCTTGAGGTGGAT
Organism: Myxocyprinus asiaticus; assembly: GCF_019703515.2. NCBI lineage: Eukaryota > Metazoa > Chordata > Actinopteri > Cypriniformes > Catostomidae > Myxocyprinus > Myxocyprinus asiaticus. Next base: position 10,190,451 of record NC_059378.1, on the reverse strand, counting down.
AATATCCTCTCATCTGAAATGTTGCTATTGTCATTCTAAAATAATGGTGTACTGAAAATCCAAAATCCAAAGACTGCAGAGAAATGTAAGTCGAATACAAACTTGAACTGTGCTGCAGAGCAAGTTTATTAACACTTTTGAAAAAAATATTATATATTCACACGGTAAAGACATAAGGATGGAGAAACGCACACACATTGCGCTCCCAAAACTGTGTGACGTTGCTGTTGCTCCAGATATGAAACAAAGTTCTTTACGGTGTTTTGTAAATAAAACTCAAGTATTTTACAAAAATAAAAATTAAATTAAAAAAAGAGTACAATTTCCCTGAATGTGACGGTTTTGTTCTTTTTGAACAGATGGGATAGAAACACGGCTTTATTCGCACTTTGTTCTTGCGATATTCAGATTTTTCACATAAATTGTGAGGGGTCAACAGGTGACACATTTGATTCCTGTTTTCTCTCTCATGCCATTATGACTTGGGAGTGAGCCGCATGGAGCGACCAAAAGACCCTATGCTTGTTCAGATGAAGGCCAGCTGCCAACGATTAGTTCCCATCCATCTTGGGTTTGCATTGACATCTGCAGGGAAATTGGCAGATAGGAGCTCGACCACAGAGCCTCACCCAATATCAGCCAATGACCCTGTAAATTCAATTCAAAGCAGTTCATCTTCTGGCAGACATTCTGTTACACTTCATAAGATAAAACTCTGAGCGTCATGAAACACATATAATTTGCACTACAATGAATTGGAAATGGTTCCACAAATTCAGTGGAGAGGTTAGGAATCCTAAGATGTCTGAAACAAGCAACCTGGCAGAGAACAAGGTGCCTTTTTTGCGAGATGCATACTAGGCATACTAGACTATATTTAAAATAGTCTAGTATGCCTTTAATTGAAAGGATGGCTTAACATGACTGCTTAGCAACTGGAAAGCTTCACATTAGCTGTCAAAAAAGGTCTAGGCTGTTTTGATATAGTAAAGGCCCTCTGCTTTGTCATGAGGAGATGGACTCTAGCGGAGTCTGAAAGGGGGGGGGGGTCAACAGTTGACACATCTGATCCCTGTTTTCTCTCTCATACCGTCACAACTTGGGAGTGAGCCGCATAGAGCGACCAAAAGACCCTATGCTTGTTCAGTTGAAGGCCAGCTGCCACCGATTAGTTCCCATCCATCTCTGGTTTGTCTTTGACATCTGCAAGGAAATTGGCAGATAGAAGCTCGACCACAGAGCCTCACCCAATGTCAGCCAATGACCCTGTAAATTCAATTCAAAGCAGTTCATCTTCTGGCAGACATTCCGTTACACTGCATAAGATCAAACTCTGAGCTTCATGAAACACGTACAATTTGCACTACAACGAATTGGAAATGGTTCCACAAATTCGGTGGAGAGGTTAGGAATCCTAAGATGTCTGAAATAAGCGATCTGGCAGAGAACATGGCGCCTTTTTGCGAGATGTTTTCCCCTCATAAAAATAAATGTCACAAGATGCTAGCATATGCAGGGAGAACAAGTATGACCAATTAGCAACTTTCTGCACAAACTCACAACATTTGGGAACCATAATGAGGCTTTTTTTTAAATGGGGTAATGGAATTTTTTGAAAAGGCTCTTTTTTCAGTTGTGATGGAGACTGAAAACGCAAATTCTTGTCCAGCGCCAGGCATATCTTAAACACATTCTGCTATGCTAGTTGTCACACACTATACTGCGTTAACAGTTGGCCTTAAGCAGCAGTGGAAAAAGTTGGGAAAGAGTGCACTATCTACAAAGACTCCTTCTTTCAGTCCTTTTGACTTGGACTCACATGCTCTCATTTCATTCCTTACTACAGTCAGTCTTGAATACACAGTTCTTGTGTGCAGGGTGAGTGTGTGGGTTTTGGATTTCTGACCTGTTTTACCCTCCCTGTGCTGTCCACAACCTCAACACTATGAATATGTTGGGTGTGTCACAATGCAATGAAAGACATCACAACAGTTTCCATGACAGAGCAAAGATAGACATGAAACTTCCCCCGAAGACCACAAGAGGAAAGTGGCGACTGATCACATGATGAAGAAATGTGCAGTAATAAAAACAATCCATTTATCACTCTGCTGAACTTTGGAAATATTGTCACTGTGGAGATTACACTAAAGAGAAAAATGTGTGAATGACACACTCTCATCAACTACCCAAACAAGTTATTCCAACATAAAGTAACAGTGTACGTCACTGCCAGACGGTAAGAAGGCATGACACAGTGTTTTTTAACAAGGAATAGCTTGAGGTCAACAATCTAATCTCTGATAAAAGTTTTTGCTCATACATCATAAGAGGTACATATCACGAGGAATCGACAACGTCTATTGATCAGAAACTTGGCTCACCCAGTCACGAGGATGTCGGATAGATTCCATTATTCCTTAACACCAGAAGAACTAGGCTAATGCAAGTAAAACTTAGAAAGTTCACCAGAACTTGAGCTGTTCCTGGCTGTGTGTAGCACCAGTGTAAAATACATGCAATTTTGTGTTCATCACAATTGTTGTCAATAAGTTGTACAACAATGTGTATATATACATTATACATTGGCCTCTCTAGATCAGTATCGGCCATTAAAAAGCCACATCTGTCAGTCACTAGATATGACCAATTTAAATCATGTTTTGTAGCATAATACAGGTTGAATACAAACAGGCTTCTTTAAAAATCACAAAGATGCACTGGTCAGAGGGCGGCCTTCATTCACACAGTTCCTAACACTGTAGCCCCGCAAAAGAGATCAGGGAGGGCCTAGACAGGAGGCATCGTGCCCAAGAGTTTCCCACTTGGCATGTCGCCCAGCAGCTAAATTAGAACGGTGCCTCTGCCAGGCACCTCTGAGACACAAACAACTACAACCAACTAATGCAGGGCAAAAACTAAAAAAAATAGCAGCAAACAATTAATTGATAAATGGAACGAAACATTGTCAACAAGGTTTCTGTTGCTTTGACTTGTTGGGGAAGACACAGAACAGCAAAGATTATAAAAAGGGATATATATGAAGCATTTAAGATGAGGAAGCTTTTCTTTTATTCATGACCACCAACTGGTCTAATGCTCCCCCTCTGCTCCACGGCTCAAACCTGCAAACCGTCAGGCTTGTGAATGAATGAAACAGAATTATCTTTCTCTTCAGGCCTTCCATTAACTATATTACATCATTGTTTGGCTTCAGAAAAAGGTATACACTTTATTTTAGTGTCCTTGTTACAGTGTAATTACACAAAGTAATTACTGAGCATTATTAATTAACAACATGTACTTACTATAGGTTTAGGGTTAGGGTTTGGATTAGGGTTAGTTAATTGTAATTATGCATAATTTACTGTTATTACTATAGTCAATACATGTAAAAAATGAGGAAAGTGAGACCATTGAGGATTAATGTTAATATATAATGTTGAACACAAACATGTAGATACAATACCATAATAACTGAGGATTAAAGAATATGAAGTGAACTGTATCAGTTGCCACAAGATCCCCTTTTTATGTTAATTCTAGCTTGCCCTTAACTAGCCACAAACCCAATCTATAGATTTCTTTTTTTTTTTAAATCTACAATTCAGAGTTCTAAGCTATGTACATAACATTTTTTGAGGCAATGAACTACTCATTCCATGAAGAATTGTAAGTGATGTAAATGTAAGAAAAGACAGTACAATACAAAACATACAGTAAAACATAAAAATTAAAACATATATAAATATATAGCCTAAGTGGTTTGAGAGAGCAGGGAGTGATGACTTCAAATGTTTTGCCATGATTCCCATTTCTGTGGCAGCAGTAACTTCTCTGATTGATGCACTAATTTATTTATTTTTTTAAATAAGTTTTACACATTTCAATTTCAAAACAAAATTTGATCAAATTGAAAATCTTTAATTAAATAAAATCTAAAAAAAAAACTAAATATTTTAAGTTTTATTAATGTCATTTTGTTAAACTTGCACAATTCAATTTGATGAAATTTTGCTCTGAAATTAAAATGTGTAAATCTTGAAAATAGGCTAAAATATTTTTTTAGTGTGTCTCTCTTCAGGATTATGGATAGTCTAGTTCTTCACCGGTTATTCAGAAATTAAACACATTTATTTAATATTAAATTGTTGAAACCACACTGACTTATGGCTTCTACAGAAGCATATACCATCGCTTAGCAACCTCAAAGCTCATAGTTTTGTCTTGAAAAGTTTACATCCTTTCCCCTATGAAGAAAATGAATGGGATTTTTACGTCAGGAACCCAACTGTTGCATTCTGTATTGATGCTATGCTTGATGCATTGCCCAATGGTGAGCAAGGAAATCCCAGCATAGTGTAGGCTAACTCAACAACAACCTTTTATTTTTCCCTGATGTAAATTTACAAGTCACAAGGCTATTTATAAAGTATGGAACCTGTGAGATTGTTTATTCCAAAGACACTCAATCAATTCGGTAATTGAGAGCTGCTTTACCCTTGTCTCTCAAAACATTTTATAAGGAATCTGACAATATCCGTTTAATGGATTTGTCATACCGTCTGAGACATTAATCCCTTTCAACCCACTTTCTTCTTTCAACTCACCCAAACTAATTTTCAACTTCAGCTAAAGGAAAAAAAGTGCTGGTCAGAAAAGGCCAGAGACAGATTTCCACAGTGAGATTAAAGGGCTTATGAGTTAGTTAATTCTTAAGTAATGGAGCCGGTCACAGTTGATGAACCCGGGCTCATCATTTTACTGATGTCTGTTTGTCAACAGTAAAAGGGTCTTGACATTAAGAGAATCTCTTGGGCCAAAAATATCTAAGAACAAGCTATGACAGTACTCACATCAGTTTTGGTCCTGCGATTATAGTAGTACACAAAGTGCCTTTGGCTGTTGTGTTTCATTTGCCCTTGAAGATTGTCACCTCCCAGGCTCTCAAGTTCTTGCTCATCTGTGGCTCATACAGATGGCTGTCTGATGGCAAACCTCCGCATCTAACAACCACGTTCTATTAGGACACCCTCAATTTAAAATGTACCATAAATTGGAGCATGAGGCAAAATCAATTAAATGATTAAAAGCAATTCAATGGCACATTGAACAACCTCTGTGAGCCGCCCTCATTGGGAATATTCTCTACAAAGCTTTGTCATTGTTTCATGTACTTTTTATTTTTTATTTTTTTCACCATACAATCTTTCACCCAGGCTTGGGTTATTGACTATGCCGCCCACCATTGCCATAGTACAAGGCCAGCAGTCAATGTTGAATGTGGGACCTGTCGATTGACTCTAACAGTTGCGCTGGGAGACATCAACGATCGTTATGTAACTGCCATTGCTGCGTGGGCTGAAGGAGCAGCACTATCATTCTGATCAAGCCAGGAAGGCTGCTCCATCTCACTGAGCTCAGACCAGCTTCTCTCACTGAATTTTGAGAAACAGCACTCATCCTAGAACATGATAGCCCTGTACATGCCCTGGAAGGCACTACTAGTTTGGAGTTTAAAATGGGTCCTTCAAACTTACTTGGCTGTTTTGCTATAAGTGCAGTTTTCCAGTGGTATGTGGTTACATACTAAGGGACCATTCCCACTGAATACATTTTGTATCCATCTGCACATTTTTTTCAGTTGTTGTTCTACAGTATGTAAACATGCACTAGACTGACGTCTTTAATGGTTGCGAAACCCTCTCTCTGTTTCTTAATCATCTCGCACAAGAGTACCTGTTTTTAGATGCCATGTCAAGATAAAAACAACATAAACTTTTAAAAACATGTCTTGAGACACTTCTGTTCTATTTGATGCACTGCATCTAGCTTCTTTTAGCAAAAGAACATGTTCGGTCTGAACGGCCCCTAAACTTCTGATAAATTCGCACAGCATGTACACAGCTCAATGGCTTACAACAGCTTTTTACACTATAGATCATATAAACCCATACCAGAAGACTACTATACCAAATACAGGCAAATACTTCACTATGTATTTTTAATTTAAATCTTTAACAAAAAAAATAAAGAATCTTTTTTATAAAATTATTAAAAAGAGATTAATTATAAAAAATAAGAGATTAATTTGAAATTATTTTAAATTAACTGACAGCCCTAATATTAATACATAGACCCTAACTGTTCTGTATTATCATATATAATGTAAGGTTTTGTCTTCCTTTGGGGAGGTTCAAGTTTTGTATGATTTTGTTGATTGGCTTTCAAAAGGTGAGGACTGCTGATCTGATGAGACATAGTACTTCATTTGATTAGTAAGACAAAAACTGCTATGCAATACGGCATCACCCAAAAACCCCCAACCCCATTTCAGATAATAAGATGCACTGAGATTCCATTCAGAAAAGGAGCAAACACATCAACTATGAAAACCCACGGGTGCCTAGCAATGATATTGCTCATGAATGTTTACGTATTTGTGTAACTAAACAAACACATGCACATACACTTCGCTTTCTAGCTAATGTGGCTGCATTACACTGACAACCTAACCAACAATCACACAAACTTAAATATGGCCATACACACAAACACACCCTCTGTATTTCGTTAAACATCACACAGAAGTGGGAGGGTGAAAGATAAATAGAGACAGAGAAGAGGGAAGGAACAAGCGTAATGGAGCAAGTGAATGAAGGCAAGAGAAACAGAGCGGACAAAGAAACCAAGACAGAATGAAAGAAAAGCACCCGAGCAGTATTTTAGAATACGACTTAATATTTTAAAGTGGTTTATTGGAGGGCACTATCCTCCACTGATAATAACACAAGTTGCGCTTGAAACGCACAAATAAAAAAAGTATGTTTGTTTTTCCAGCCGAACTATGAGCACCTGTTACAGGGAGGCCCCTCTCTTTATCTCTGTCAGCAGAGATATCCCTATTGCCACTGCATGCCGGGCAACCTCACATCCACACTCATCTAAGCTCACAGAACCCTGCTTCTAATGCGAAATGACTTATTTATGCATTTTGTAGTGCATTCACCATTTCACTCAAGTTGAGCCAATATGACTCGTGGCATCCCTGTAAGGTTCACTGGTATGCTGCACTCCTCTTCCATTAAACAAGAGCACGCACACCACAGCATCTGACAGGAGAGAGGAAAACAACATGCATATGCTAAGAATCACCTGACCTCTGTACTCATTACACTGCCACACTTAACCCTTGTACATATGTTCTTCCCTTTAGTGGTGCTAATGTCCTAAATAACAGCAAAGTACAGGGCAAACAATAAAACTGTGTAATACATTAATGAGGACAAAAAAGCAGCATGCAGGAAACAACTGTCATTTTTAACGCAGGACAACGTTAATGTGTAATGGAAGGGCAAACTTCTTACCTACTATTACTATCAGCCTGAATGGTACAGAAATCATAAGAAAAAATCAATGGTGAAAACAGTTCTTTCCATGCCAATCTGTCAGAAATATTTGTCAACTTGCTTTTTTTATACAACAGAAGTTGAAGGGTGAAGGTCAAGGTCATATTTGGTGCCAAAATCACCTGAAAAAATAAAATATTAATTTGTTTAAAGGCCTTTTTTTTTCCGACCATGACGATTTTTTGCATTATCACATTTTTCATGACAATTAAGCACACCCTCCCTCCTCCAATTCTCATAATTGTAATACAATTTTTTTAAACTATTTATATGTCATGGTAGTACTTGTATAAAAATGAATTTATAGCAATTTAAAGGAATACTTCACCCGAAAATGAAAATTCCAAACCTGTATAACTTCATTCTTATGCAGAACACAAAAAGATATGAGATGTTCGTCTTTTCAATACCATGGCAGGGGATAGTGCCTCACCTTAAAGCTAAAAGGAATATTCTGAGTTAAATACAAGTTAAGCTCAATTAACAGCATGACAGCATTTGTGGCATAACATTGATTACCACAATTATTTCGACTCATCCATCAATTTCTTTAAAAAAAGTAAAAAAATAAAGATTACAGACTGTAGACTGTAGCTCAACAATGCAAAAACCTGTGGTAGCTCAATTATAACTGCCCATATAAACGTACTCACTGAGGCACTTACAATAGAAGTGAATGGGGGCCAATTTTTTGAGGATTTAAAGGCAGAAATGAGAAGCTTATAATTTTATTTAAAAAAAAAATCACATTAATTCTTCTATTAGAACTTGTGTATTATTTAAGCTGTAAAGTTGTTTAAATTGTCGTTTTTAACAGTCATTTTGGGTTTCAAGGCATGACGTCATCATGGCAAAGAAGTTGTATATAACTTTACACAGCAAAGGTTAGCCAGCGATTTTATTCCAAGTCTCTTTTAAATCAAGTCAGTCCACACGGAGGCCATCTTTGGAATGCTTCCAGACAAACTGGACAGCATTTTTCTATGTAAACAAGTGGCATAAAAGTACAGCTCCTATCTACTTGAATGGGGAAAGACCAAAATCTCCAAAATGATTGGTCAAGATTACAATCAAAGAACATTTTTAAAATCAGCAGTAAAATCTGACAACAATGGTATCATAAATTGTGCTTCTTTAGCACATATCACACAAAAAAGAAAAAAAATAGAAGCTATTTTTCAGGGTGGTTCAGCAAATGCTTGTTCTCAAGTTGACTATCTAAAAGGTGATTGACTCTCGTTCCAATTTCTCCTATTCATTTTAAGAGAAGTGGTCTTTCTCTGCTTTATCACACTAAAATGATGTTCAAATTAGTGGTTGACCAATATGGGGCTTTTAATGGGCAATGCTGATATCCAGAGAGCAGGGTGGTCGATAGGCTGATACAATACTGATATATCACACAATTTAATATAGTAAATAACAAACATAAAATTGGTAAAAGAAAATAATAATAATAATAAACTCTTATTTAGCACTATATTTACTCAATTTCACACAAAACTAAAAAATAATATTGTATTTTAAATGGTAGATAGCAGTTTCTTCAGATTTCTGTTTAGTCATCACATTTTAGCAATTTATTTGCACATCAAGAAATTGTTAATATATTTGGAAGAAGGACATAACAGTACACACAGTAATCCAGCAACCATAGATGGCATGTCCACGTTAGCAATCGCATTTTCTCCAAAAATACAGAATCAAACCAATTGTACACACAGTGCATAGTGAATAAAACATTTATTTATAGCACACGTGAAGCGCTTTTACTTTGGGCTGCATCGGAAAACATAGGCAGCTGACTTGCTACCTTGCTGCCTTGTCAGTTAATGGCGTAACTAACAGCTGTTTTGAATGAATGGAACTCTTAAGGAAACTGGTCTCTGAACAGTTTGAAAAGCACCTTATTTTCATCGTACCTCCGTATACAGCCTCCGGAGGCAGCATTTTCCTGGTTTCGGATGCAGCCTTGAAGTTGCACTCATGCTTAAACATGAGTTTAAACATCATGTTTAAACAGCCTGGATTGCTTGCTTGGATTGTTACGGAGTGACCGTCATGATTTGTGAATGAGAGGAACTTTTGATCCTGATCCTTAAGTTTTTGATTCTGGCTGATAGAATAGCGCTCATCTGAGGAAGATATCAGATGAGCGCTCAACGGGAAGAAAACGCTATATAATTCAAGTTTTATTGATATTTGCTTTTATCATTAGAAAAGTTACAGGGAACTGTTGAGGAGAGACTGTTAGATGTGCTTCAGAGGAAGATTTATGAGAGTTAGGATGCTGGATCTGCTGAAGTTGTGAGAGGTTGGTTTATTACATCTGTTTAAATGAGATATGTGCATATTTTCAGACGGTATATGATAGAAGTTTTATTGATATTTGCCTTTTTATCATTAGACAATATAGTTAAAAGTTAGAGGGAACTGTTGAGGAGAGAGAGGGAGAATGAAACAGGCAAGCACTTCATCATTATGAGCTCAAACGCGTCTGCCGCAGCTCTGATATGCGGACAGTTTAAATGACACTGTGTTGCACACCGGTTTATTATTGTAGTAACACGATGGCACGTAACAACAAAACAAACCATGATTGGTCATTTACATGTCTCAGTCGCTTCACATGCAAGCAGGCGATTCTCAGTGCCCTCAAGAAAAAAATCGTCCAAACGGGAAAATTTATTGGCCAATGCCGATAATGAAAAAAGTCAAAATATTGGACGATTTATCGCCTCGGCGATAAATCAGTCAACCACTAGTTAACACACATATTGTTAATGTCTTGTGGCTATTCTTTTGAAACATTTGTAAGTTTACAAATTTGCCCCATTCACTTCCATTGTAAGTGCCTTACTGAAATGAATGGATGGACAAGTCTAAATCAATTGTTGTGCTAATCAACATTATGCAACATTATGCCGATTGAGCTTAATTTGTATTGAACTCAGAATTTTCCTTTAAATATAAAAAAAGGACCCAAAAAGTATCATAAAAGTAGTCCATGTGGTTGGGGTGCTATTCCTTATGATAAAAAAATAAATACAATTTTACAGTAAAAAATTACTATATTACAGTAGGGCTGGGCGATATGGCTAAAAAAATTATATCTCTATATTTTTCAACCTATTGATGATATTCAACATACAGTATATCTCAAATTATTTGTTTGCTCTGAAATGGCTCAAAAGGGATTTTTTTTTTAATCACAGGAACCATCATTTTCTCCAAATTATCAAGCCATTGCAGCAAAGTAGATTAAATTTATTAAAGGCACTGAATAAAAATCTATTTAAAAATAAAAAAAGTCATGTTTCCTCACAGTTTTTCACTAAATTAACACAAGGGAGAATGATATCTAATCATTTTCATTGATATGCACATTTATATTTTATATAAAATGATACATAGTAGCTTAATAAATGTAGGGCTGCACGATAATGGTTAAAATGATAATCACAATATTTTTGCTTAAAATTTTAATCACATTTATCAATCACAATTATTCTGCCCTTTTGATATTTTATTACAGGGCTGCAGGATTTATATGGGAAAAATACAGTTACTTGCCACTGCTTATATATAAATTCTAAAATAAAAATAAAAATACATTTAACAGCAGCTCTCATGTTGAACAAGGTGTTAAAACTAAAACATGCTTTACTTCCAATATAAGGGTTTTCACACTTAAGTTCTCTTTTTTAAAAAATCATGTATTTATTATTATTATTATTATTATTATTGGAATAAACAATAGTAATATATTTCTGTAATAATTTAGCAGGCAGCAGTGCTATTCGGTCTTAAGCCTTTATTTTGATGGGGAAGAAAACTGAAGGAAGTGTTTGTGTTGTTTCTGTTGACAACAGCTTTGACAGGCTCTGGTGCTCCTTCCAAACATTCCCACAAAACCCTGGTGCCATAGGGTTACTTTGGATTTTCTTGAAACTTGTAATGGCCAAACATACTTGAAATTACGCAAATGTGCAAGTGAAGTAAATCTTGGGCGCTTTTTAACGCGGTCAGCACATGTTAGCGATGCACACGAACTGAATCGAACTCAGAGCACAGCTGTTCTGTTTATAATACATAATGACAGCACAAGATGGAATTCAAGTCTATCGAGCAAAGAACCATTCTAAGACTGCTGTAACACCACGATGCAACCGAAGTTTATTCAGCTGACTTGCTTCATAATCAGTTAATCACTTAACAGACAGTGGCTGTGTCTCGTTTGGAAGGCTGCGTCCTCCGGAGGTCGCATTTGTCGGCCGCATACGTCTCGTTTCATAAAAGCAAGTGGAACCCTTCGAATGCATCTTTCGAATGCGACCTTCTTTCACGGGAATCCGGAGGATGAATGAGGTGTATCCTTCGTGGGCACTCACAACCCAGAATTCTTTGCTTCGATGGAAATGTCTAAAAAAAAATGACGCCAATTTGCCCGTAAATATGATGTTCAAACGCAAGGACTGTTAATTCCCAAGTTGAAGTACCTCAGTAGATGGGTGCAGAGTATATAATATATATAATTATATTAATATATAATTAAAAAAGTATTAGACTAAAAGTACACCTGTAAAATCTATTTTCTTTTCTCTTTACATCATCATAACTCTCCTAAAATTTACCTTATATATTCCCTTCCAAAGAGACTTTGTTCCCTTCTCACTCAAAGCGCTCGCACTTGTTAAAGAGTGGCGTGCTGTCATAGCAACCATGTTACGTTCCGTTTCCGTTTGTCCTATGCAGGCCATCTCATTTAAATGAGGCTTGTTTAAAGGAGGACACTCGGTATACTGCAGCCTTCAAAAGGACGCATCCTACCTAGCATGCAGCCTTCCAAACGAGACACAGCAATAGTTGTTGAATGATTGGAACACTTAAGGAAACTGTTTTTTCAGAACAGTTTGAAAGGCACCTGATTTTTATCCTGCCTCCGTATACAGTCTGCAAAGGCAGCATGTTCTAGCTTTTTTATGCGAGCCTCATGTAGTCAATAAAAGCGGCACGCATACGACACATACCTGTTAACATGTGTGGCTTCATATTTCAGCATGTGCTTGCGCAAAAAGTGACTGGTCAGTGGTGGACTTCTGAAGAGTGTGTGAAGGGTCATTTGAGTAAAAAAAACAAAAAAAAAAACAAAAAAAAAACAAAGACTTCAAAAGAGCTTTTGATTTGGTCTATCATCTGTAGAAACAGCCTATAATAAAAATAAGCAACAATTTGCAACTTTACCTGGCAGTTAATTTCCGTTTGCTAGCTCACTAATATCACAGACGATTATGCTTAATTAACAGTGAGAGGCAAAAATCATGATCGTGATTAAAATATGATTAATTGTGCAGCCCTAATAAAAAGCATTATTTACCTTCATATATTTTTTACTTGAATATTTTTGTGAATGAACAAGGTGGAGCTTTTATTTTGACATCACTTTCACCTAGAGCTTTTACATTAGAGTAATGAGAATCACCGTTGGGAATACTGGAATTAGGCAAAAAAAAAAAAAAAAAAGAAGTAAAACCTCTGCATGCATTATGATAATAAGAAATGGGGGAGGGGGAATGAGGGGTGAAATGTGACTGTTTTCATGAGATTAACCCTAGTATGCACACATTTTACCTTTATGCTACAACATGATGAAGCCTCTACTCCCACTAACGAAAGCAATATTTTCCATTTCAGCCCAATTCAACAGGTACATCCCCCACACTGTTTCACGTTAAACAATCCCTCACAGCACCAACAGTCTGAGCTTGTACATGGCTACAAGAGATACCATTTATAGCCAGTCGTCATAACATGGAGCCCTGAGTCATGGTACTGGAAGCTATAGGCTCATCTTACCCACGATCATGTCTGAGGAGGGAGCTGAACAGTACAACTCTCCCCTAATTAGTGGGAACAGATGCTCTGCAGGGTAAACAGCTTGATATGCACAACAATAAATTGTATCTGTCGACTTGAGTAATCACTGGAGAATAAAAGTTCTTGATAGCTCCAAACACCCCCTCCCCACCCAACAGGTTATTTGAAGTTTAAAACATGCACAAGCACACCTACACACATCCATAAATTAACACATATACACATGGTATCAGCTTTAATATCTGGTTACCCTAAACACGCTGATGTCCAGTCTAGCTAGTTCTTCACAATTACTAATAAATTCCCCTCAAACATAGACGTTGTTTGAATACACAACACTCCATGCCTTATACTGCATTATACTGTTTGCGAATCTACAGGATGATACTGTGATCTCAGAGTCGCAATCATTCTCATTTGGCTAACAACAGCCCTTCAGCCATGGGTTGGACTCTCTTGGATTATTGAGGATCTGCAGGGATAAGCTAAAATTTGATCACAGCATATTTCATAATGACTGACCTTTTTCCACTGATTATTTTGTGGCCATACTAAACATCTCTCATAAATTTTCAACAAACAAAATTATCGTCACCAGCAGAAGATTAGCTTGTGGACATCCCCTGTGGGCCATAAAACAATACAGTGGCTTTTCACACAAGGCGACTTTGTGAATGTGAAACAGTAAACAAAACAATTGCCAGGCTTTTGCAACAAACATTTTGAACCAGAAAACAGTCCAGTGGCAATCAAAATTTTCAAGGTGCTGCCCAGTGGTTGGTCAGGAAAAGTGTGGATAAAAGAGATCCTCGATGCTGATTGGCCAATAGCGGTACTATACTCAAGATAACGGAGAGCTATGACATCTTCACTAAGCTACTATTTGTATCACTGCGCAACACCCATAGCTGATCGTTGTTGTTTTGTTTTTTGCATAGCAACGTTGTTTTGTGTTTACTGTAAGGGAAATATCTTCTAACAGAAGGATGACATTTAATGTTTTGACTTAAAAGTAACATTTTCATGAATATTTGTGTCCTTAATTTTTTAATTATGTGGTAACTGTTTTTATAAATGCAATAAGGCACTTAAGGCTGTGCCATATTGCAAATATATTCAAGGCTGAATGGCGTTGATAGATGCGATGCAGATATACATGCATATGCAATATAGCATGGCCTCTCATACCGTATTGCTTAAAGTACCCGTAAAGTAAACCGTTGGCGCGTCCCATTCAGAAGTGATCATCCCTATTCCCTATTCCCATCAAAGACAATTACCTTCCACAGTGAGAGGCTCAGATGGCTGAGAGGTGATAACAGTCAGACAGAACTCACTTTTTAAGTGATTCTTAATGGAAAATCTGTTTGAAACGACCCTACAGCACGAATGGTGTTCCTTTCGAAGTGCCCTGCGAAGGGATGATTAGCGCCTGTTATAACACAGCCAGACATGCTGACAAGTTGCAGGGGTACTAGGGTGCATTCTCGTTCTAGAAAGCATTTGATTGGACAAGGTTTCTCAACCTCTATCTGATGTGATGGATGTTCCTGAGTCTTTTTCAGAACCCTTCTACATAGGGGAGCATACAAGCTGTCCCATAGACATTCTATGGGCGGTACACTGGTGATGAGACAAGAGGCCATTTTTTTTAATGGATGTCTATGGAGGAGATGCTTCAGTATGCTGAATAAACTGCTTTTGTGAGAGAACAGCTCATCACTTAATGAAATGACCACCTGCCCGCTAATCTTCAACATGTTTTACACTAAACAATCCTCTTGGAATGAACTATGGGCGAATTCCAATCGAAAGTGATCATCCCTATGCCCTACTCACAACGAAGGACAGAGCTCTTGATGTGGGCACTCTGAAGGGAGCATGACATTACAGTTTGAATGTAGTTGTCACTAATGGGCATTTTGTCTACTCAAGTACTCGGACTAATTACTCGTCGAGTACTCAAGAGGCAATGACATGTACATAACTGCACATATAATAACATGTCTGACAAACGTCTTTGGCTGCTGCGTTACGTCTTGTTCCAGTGTATCATCAATTCATTATTATAGGCTGTTATAAAATAATCTGTTACAAAATGTATAAAAGATTGCATAATCAAAATATAATGCATCATTAATGCAATAAAATGCCCAACTCAATGAAAGAATTTGCACAACGCGCATCTGTCTGTTCTTCCTTCAGGTTACCATAGTAATCTTAGTAAGCGTGCACCAGCAACCATAACCATCTCGTTTTTAATATGCGAGTTAAGTTGAAGTTCAGTTTTGAAGACGCTGCATTCTGTTCCATTTAGCTGCGCTCTGTCTAGCTGTTTGAAACACTCGCCTGCTGTATATGCGCTGCTTCAGCGCGTTGAGTCCACTGCAACACGCCTTGTGTGTGTGTGTGTGTGTGTGTGTGTGTGTGTGTGTGTGTGTGTGTGTGTGTGTGTGTGTGTGTGTCTCCCCAAGTGTTCACTCCTGTGGAGAAAGCCATGATGCTCCGTATTGTTGTTGCTGTGATGTGATGATTCATGAAATGTTCCATTCAACTCGGAGAGTCTGAATTTCCACCTTTCAAATGGGGAAAGTGCAACGGAATGACACATTATGTCGGACTTCTAACTTGGAAACTCGTGCAGAAATGTTCAATTCCCATTTCGTCGAGATGCAGGTGTGTGTTACATCACGTAAACATTTCAGCACCCAGGGCAGCGAGGTTTACAGTCAGTGACAAACATTCACTTTTATTAAATAATATCCATTTACATTAAATGATAATAAAATGTGTTTAGCAAACGTTTTGCAGAGACAGGTATTCAAAACACGGTTAATTACACTCTCTTTTGATTATCGTAACGATAGCATTGCAGCGTTGCATATCAGTTTGGTTGCTATGAGACGTCTGTGACAATCAATGTAGCCCTTAAAATCACAATATAATCAATCTAAAATTAAAAATAAGCTCCCTCTTTGACACGTTTGTGTTTAGTTGTCAGGTAATTGTCACTGAATTTCGAATTAACTGAAAAGTCACATCATGCGTGATCACCATCGATCATCGTTTTCATGATCGATCACTGCTGCCACGTCCGAGTACCCGAGTACTCGTGCCCATCCCTACTTATGACAGGGCCCTTTGTGAATTTGTTTTTACTTTCTTACTTTTGTATGGAATGACCCTTCGAGTGGCATCCCCTTCTCAAAGTGCCCTTCAAGGGCGAAAAAATGCAGTTTGGAAAATGCCCTATGGGTGGAGTTTATTACGATAAAATTGCTGTTTTCTAAGAGAAGACAAGGACAATTTTGCAACAGGTTGGTATCAGTTTACGGCTCTCCCCATTCATTTGTATGGTCTCCGCAAACGGTGACTTAGGCTGTATCTCGTTTTGAAGGCTGCGCCCTCCAGAGGTCGCATTTGTCGACCGCATACGTCATCGAGACTGTCTCATTTCATAAAAGCGAGTAAGACACTTCGAATGTAGCCTTCGAATGCGACCCTCTTTCACGGGAATTCGGAAGATGCATGAGGTGCATCCTTCGTGGGCATTCACAACCCACAATTCTTTGCTTCAACGGAAATGTCTAAAAAAAAAAAAAACACGCCAATTTGCCCGTAAATATGACGTTCAAACGCAAGTAATGTTAATTCTCAAGTTGAAGTACCTCAGTAGATGGGTGCAGAGTATTTATGTATTATTATGTTAATATATAATTAAAATAAAGTATTAGACTAAACGTACACCTGTAAAATATATTTTCTTTTCTCTCTACATCATTATAACTCTCCTGAAATTTACCTCATATATTCCCTTATAAAGGAACTTTGTTACCTTCTCACTCCAAGCGCTTGTTAAAGAGTGGCGTGCTGTCATAGCAACCATGTTACGTTCCGTTTCCGTTTGTCCTACGAAGGCCGTCTCGTTAAACGAGATTTGTTTAAAGGAGGACGCTCAGTATACTGCAGCCTTCAAAGGACGCATCCTACCTAGCACGCAGCCTTCGAAACGAGACAGCCTTTCTGTCCTAACACGCTAGTTGACCGTTACACTCTCTCCTATGGTAAAAGCGCGGAGGTTGTTATCTCAGTAAATATATTTTAAATGCTTATAGCTTCTGAAAACGAATTTTGTCGAAATTTTATAAGTACACTAGCATATAGGTGACCTTAAAGCTAATAGATATGGACTAAAAACAGCAAAACTTTAATTTTCATTTCACGGGGTATTTAAGTATATCAGGTTAAGAGACAACTTTTGCATTAATGGTGCAAATTCTGAGGTAAATGAAGTCTTATTTCTTCTAATAAGCTTATTTCTTCACTTTTTGGATCATGTTACGACTGCAGATAGTTTGTAATCTCCTCAGCGGAGGCCAATAATTACAAGAAATCCATATTTGTCGACCAGCTTCATACAATTCATACACAATAATCTTCATATAACCTTTATATCAAACACACACCTCGTCTGTGGCTCGTATTTGTGTCTTTCTGACATGACGGCAGATTATGTTCTCCTCAGAAGTCATAAAATCGAAGCTCCTCACAGTGAACAAATTGCAGGGTTTCCCCTTCGACGCAATAGCGCGAGGACACACCCAGAGAGGCGCGAAAGAAGCGCGGTGGATGTTACCCAAGGGGGTGACGTCAGAGGGATCGACTGATTACCTCTTTATCAATCAGCAAGAGAGACACTTTACTCTTCACGCGAAATGCACCCGTTTGTTTCAGCCCATTAAAGAGACCCTTGATAGACTGCCCGTAGTGGAAAATGGAAGACACCGCTGCCAAGTGAGCGACACAAAATCTCGACAGTTCTCACCTCGGCGTTGTACGACTGTGCTGACAGCTCTGACTTGAGAGCAACGATTGTGAAATGGCACTAAAATGCGGCAGCACGTATATATCCATAACATTTACATGCAACGTACAGTTATATGCGTTATTGGAATACTGTGCGAAAACAAGATCATAAAGCCATTTTTTTTTTACAATTAGTGAAGTGTAATATTTTTAAAGGTAACTCTTCGACAACTACTTACGCATTCAAATTGCTCACTGAAAGCAGTGCAGAAATTCATATATCCAACGCGCATTGACAAAAGATAGTTCATTCTTGTGAGCAAATGCACTAGCTTAAAACAACATTTACAACATGCCAAATGGAACATACACACACTCACTCACATACACACCTGTGGCTAGGAAAACAAAATGGGTAGAACAAGAAAACATGAAAAATAACGAACCTTCCTTAGGGCTGGAGGGCTGTTTCTGTCAGGAAGAGTGAAAGCCGCACATGGGACGTTGCTCTTCATTCAGTGCATCAACAAGAAACAACCCCCGTTCCTTTGGCTTCAAAACAAACCCTTTCTCCTCAAAACTCCGAATGATTAAAGAATGTCTGTACGTGGAAACTTTCACGGACAGACAGACAAGTCTTTCTTCGGAAAGCTGCTTGCAAACCGTGTTTGTTTACTCTGCGTCTGGAAACTAACTTTAGAATTGGTACAGTCAACCAGCAAGATGGAATTCGTCGTTTTTTATACATATAAATTCTGACCTCCGCGCATATATGTATATGTAAATAAATAGTAGATGGAAACTTTTTAGATCACACCAGCATAAACTAACCCGTTGAGAAGAAGCCCGTCTGCTCGAAACCAATCCAACAGTCTTTTCCTGGCCAGAAAGCAGAGGAAATAATCACAAGATGGATTGAGGTATGTTCCGCTTTGGTTACGGCGGAACGCAACGCAACAGATCCCAGTTTTGTTTTTCCGATCTTGTTGTCTATGTGTTAACTGCTCTATATGTTGCGGGCGAACCGCTTACTCTTACCCCCGTTTAACCGCCGGGAAAAGTGCGGACAAACGCAACCTTTCACCGCGTAACGAAAAAGACACGGTTTCAATCACTGGTTGTCGTGGCTGGAAATCGAAAGAGGGAAGACAGAGATTCAATACGAGGGTTGGGAGAGCTGCGGCGGAGAGGGAGGGACTTGTGTGGGATCAGTCATTTAAGGTGGATCATAAGGAAAATTGAAACGAATGTATGGTCAGATCCTGGGTGTTAGCGCGCTTATGAGACACCTTTTTTGGTGGGTCTTCAAAATAATTATTTCAGCATGAGGATAAGAATGGTTTCTAATTAAAGTTAATACACGTTTAGCATCTATATTTGGTGACACTAAGGGCAAGCCAACTGAGAACTGTAACATGATACAAGACAACTATAGTCAAATATCATACAATCAACCAATACCATGATGAGCAACCAATAGTTTAATTTCTAGCAGGTTTATCCAGACATGCGAACTCAGTGTTTTGAGCAGTAGCCCACAGGTGGCCCAATACTGTTTGGTAGCCATTGTTACCTATGATTCTGTCATTATTGCACACTCATAAAAGTGTAACTGCACCATGTCTTTTTCTAAGATGTTTTTATTCTTTGAACATTTATGTGACTGGTGCATCTGTATAATGAGGCTGTGCTTTATCAGTTTCGCAATTATAGTGTTTTTGCCTTTTTTACATGAAAAGGCTGTAATCAACTTAAAACAACAATAAAAAAAAAATTAAACTTTAAATGATGCATGAACAGAGGAAGAGAGGAAGGTTAAAGCTACTACATTATTGCTGAAAATAAAATGTTTGTAATCATTTGCTCACCCTCATGCCATCCCAGATGTGTATGACTTTGTTTCTTCCGCAGAACACAAACAAAGGTTTTTAGAAGATTATCTCAGCTCTGTAGGTCCATACAGTGCAAGTGAATGGTGATCAGGCCTTTGAAGGAGATAAAGTCAGTATAAAAGTAGTCCATACAACTCCAGTGGTTTAATGAATGTCATCTGAAGTGATCCAGTTGGTTTTGAGTGAAAACAGACCAAAATGTTACTACTTTTTCCCCTTTTCCAAACAGCAATCTCCTTGCTGATCACAATTTCAAGCTCAATTACACGTCTTATAGCACCATCTAGCGCTCTGTGCATGCGTCAAGCACAAGAAAGTGTAATCAAGCTTAAAATCTTGATCGCCAAGGAGACTGTTGTAGATGCACAGTGAAAAAGGAGTTACATTTTGGTCTGTTTTCACCCAAAATCAACTGGATCGCTTCAG
The DNA here is from genome assembly GCF_019703515.2 of Myxocyprinus asiaticus. Lineage (NCBI taxonomy): Eukaryota > Metazoa > Chordata > Actinopteri > Cypriniformes > Catostomidae > Myxocyprinus > Myxocyprinus asiaticus. The sequence continues at coordinate 10,170,041 of NC_059378.1, read as the reverse complement.
AAGACATTGAATAAACCACTGGAGTCATATGGACTACTTTTATGCTGACTTTATCTCCTTCAAAGGCCTGATCACCATTCACTTGCATTGTATGGACCTATACAGTGCTGAGATATGCTTCTAAAAATCTTAGATTGTGTTCAGCAGAAGAAAGAAAGTAATACACATCTTAGATGGTATGAAGGTGAGTAAATGATGAGAGAATTTTCATTTTTGGGTGAACTATCCTTTTAAGTCCTTTTTTAGCATAGATTCTCCTCCCTGCCAAGTATGTGGCAATATGCATGAAGAATATAAATGGCCAAAAACAATAGAAGAAGAATGTGAAAGTGGAGACTGATGATAAAAAGGACTTAAACATTGATCTGTTTCTAACCCAGAGTTATCATATCACTTCTGAAGATATGGATTTAACCACAAGAAGGTCATACACATCTGGGATGGCATGAGGATGAGTAAATGATGAGAGAATTTTCATTTTTGGGTAAACTATTCCTTTAAATCATCATCTGGTTATATTTGGTTTTCCATTATTTATTTGTTTACACTTCATGTCCTTGCTCAAGGCTATGTTAAATACCAGTATTTATACATGCAGAGTGTCAACATATCTGCAGCACTTCAGTATAGTGTGGACTCCCAAAACACAAATGCTCCCCTTAGAGAGCAGTACCTGATGTCTATTGTTTGAAGCCTGTCGAGGTATCCCAAAGGATTACGTGTGCCCTATTTTCACGTCTTTTGCTCTTTCAACTCAAGGATCTGACTTTGTAATGTAGTATTTACATTTGATACAAGTAATGTGTTGTGGCAGCAGGCGGCAGAAGGTTGGAAAATGCAGCCAGCAGCTGAGAATAAACTGTTGATTCTCCTCCTACCAAACACACACAATGGAAGATTATGAATGTGTGCTACAGTGCAGCTATATTGCACAGATGGTCAAAGATGCTGATTAAAGTAACAAGTGCAGTGCTTTCTTGTAATGTTTGGACCGTCGTTCTAATGGACTAATAAATGATGCATCTAAACTTTATGCTCCTTCTCAGCTGAGCCACAAAAAGTCTTGCCTCTAGTCTTGCCTCTTTTAGGTGTTATGAACTAGCTCTGAAGGGTCAATTAAGTAATCAATCAAGACACAATCCTCACCCAGGTATAGTAATGATATACATCTCTATAATGGAGACTTTTAAACAGATCTTCCTAATAAGCAGCCTTCATTTGCTTGCACTTTTAAAACACCCAGATGACTTAGTTAAAAAATGCACCAAAGGACAAGAGAGAGCTTTTCAAAAGCAACTTTGTAGATACTGTAAAGAAGTACTGCAAATATGAATATAAAAGTCTTGTGTGTGTTTGTTGTGAGCCATGGAAGCTATGGGAGTCTCAAAACATCAGGCAAATCTAGGGGCAGACAGCTCATCCAAAGACAATGGGGAAATGTTTTAAAAATAATAATAATAAATAGCAGAAATAGCCAGCAGAGTTGCTTTTCAAATTTTAATGTAGCGAAGCACCAGCGAACAGTAAATGAGATGTCTCCTTGCAGATTTAGAGATAATGCCTGAAGCCTTAGCTGCTGCTCTCAAATTTTAATTTTCCTTTGTTTGTTAAAAAATCAGCTTTATGTCCTCATTTGCCAAAGATTAGAGCAGTGGTTCTCAAAGTGACCCGAGACCCAAAAAAATTTAGATCCACTGGATTAGAGGGAGAATATGGTCTGTAACATTGCATGCCTGTAACTTATGAACAGGAGAACATAAAATCTAGGCAGTTGAAATGAACACCATATTTTCTACTGTGATGTTCTCTCTGTGCTTTTTAAATTTTTTTATTATTGTTTGAAATTAGGATATTTACATGAAGTGGCTAGGCTATGACACCCTTCATATATTTGCACTGAGGAACTACTGTACGTACAGTGCTTTGTCAGTGGGTTTGATTTGACATGCACAGTGTCAGATAACCAATACAAGGATGATTGTAGAAAGCAGGCACACCATTTATCTATCAAGTACTGTTAGTTTATTTTATTATTTAGTAATAACTTATTAATTACTTATTTTGTATAGAGAAAGCCTTTGAAAAACAGGGCTTTGTGGTGTCAGGGTTTTTCTTCTGCTGTTGCAATCATAGACTAATAATGCATTATTTCGATCACTATCTGGCACCCAAAAAAACTGCCAAAAAAGCTGAATAGCTCAGCTTTTAAAATCTCTCTGAAATGTTTTCTGAGACCCTTTCCTTTTTTGTAAAATTACCTAAAACCTTTACTTATATATTTTAGATAAATCCCAGGACAATGCATGCTGTATAACTCTTTCCTATCTGTCATGATTTTAGATCAGCGAGTTGATGAGGCAGACATGCCCACCTTTGGAACTAAAGATTCCATCAAATCACTCTCTCAAAACCACTTGACACATGCGGAATGGGTTTATATAATGTAAACATACTGTATGTATCCCCACAAATTGATTGGGCTTATCTTATGCATGGTTTTCTCTGTGTCATGTCATAGAAAAAGCATGGATTAGTTTTTGCAGTCTTCCCTCTGTATGTACAGTTTAATGTCATACAAAGCCTAAACACTGTAACAACACATTTTTTTCAAAATTAAGTTATGACTGGAATTAGGTCTTTTATTGATCTCTCCTGGCATTGACAGAGTGAGAAAATTTTACAATTTACATTTGGCTGACAACCAAACAGCTTTAAAGCCATTTTTCTCGGTTTTAGTTTTGGTGTTGTTACTGTGTTTGCCTTTGTAGGGCACTGGGTAGTATTTCGTTTTCAGTTTTTTAAACGATCAGTATATCAATTTTGCTTGTGGAACAATTTACTTTCCTTCTCTTTGACTATTTCAAAATAATGTACAAAATAATATCTTTTAAATAACATAGTTTCCTCTTTGCTTGAGATATCTCACTCTAATCGAAATACATATTGTCATATTCAGTACAAACATAATACACAGGCAGAAAAGGCAGAAAATTAATACCAGTTCTTCTTGGCAACATTTCTTTAGTCTGACAAATTCATGCCTCTCAACACATTGCAAAGCACATAGACACACACACTAGGTTCTGCAAAGATTAACATCTCACCTTAGAGTGTGTCATCCTTGCAATGAGCTAGCTCCAAGGTTAAAAATTCGCTCCACTAAAACCCTTTCTCAGTATGCATATGACTTATGAAATAGTGTACACTGTAGGTCAGAGGTTCTCAACAAACTTCCAAGGGGGCCTCAAGATGACTTCAAATTATTTAAAATAAGTTTAACCAAACTTCATTAAAATACTAAGAAAAGCAAAAAATTAAGATGTAGGCCATGTAAACTGACATCGTATATCTCACTCTGGTGACATTGCTCTTGCTCAAGCCCGTTTCATAGAATTTTACTCTGAATATGTGCACATCAGGAGCTGAGGAGGGGGGCAGTATTAGTCTTAAAAAAAGAATATATGTTATTACAAATTCTGCAAATTCGGGTAGTGATTAAGATGGAAAGTAAAGCAGGAAAGATGAAAAGTTCCTTCCTAATGGAGACTATTGCTTTGAGTTAAACACCTGACCCTTGGTTTCTCCATGGGGACAGTCCTTGCAATCAATGCATCACTTTGTTTTAAAAAGTGGTAGGGGCCGTTTTTATTATTTTTTGGGGGGGTGTTGTGACATCACAAAACTAATGAATATTAATTGGGTTATGCACAGATCATTTCAAATAATCTTTTACTTTTTTGATAAATAGTCATTCTTGATGGCCAATTCAAGTGCTCCAATAAATATTATACGTGATAATTTTAAAACCTTTTCACTACATCTGCAACTGCTGATCCTGGAATTTTGTTAGTCTGTGGATAAATACATGGATCAACTGGTTACATACAGTGACTAATTGGGCTATAACAAATACAGATTGAATAACAAATACTGTACTGACTGAATTGAATACTGACACGGACGATGGTTCATTTATAAATATTTCTTGAGAAACGTTTATTTTTTAATTTTTTTTTTATTTGATATACATAAATGAATATGACCGAAACAGCAAGTGCTAACAATTAGCTGTATTTAGAAAAATTATTAAAACCATTCACTACAGAAACCGTACTCTCCTCTCTGCCGTGATTACATTTTACATCTCCTCCCAACTTGGAAACTCGGGAATCAAAATTATTTCAGAGTTTCCCAGTCATAATTATGATTTAAGGGGTTATTCATGTGCAACATCCGAGTGGGAAACTCTTATTTACAATAATTCTGATTGCATGTGAAGGCAGCATAAGTCACGAGCCAGGACATTTGCATTTTTGCAAAACCAAAGACACTATGGCAAATCTAGCAACTATTTTTTCTCATAAGCAACTACTGTATTTTATTATAGCCACCTGACAGTCTGCTATCTTTAAAACTAACAGCCGGTGAATCAATACTAGGCTATTAAACTGCAAATTGTACACAATATGCGTGAAACTACATAAAGCCGGAGGGACCAAAATATCATGTTTTTTTTATTTTTTTTATTTTTTATTTTTTTTATAATTAAATCATACAATAACAAGGAGATACAAAACATGTGTATATATATATATATATATATATATATATATATATATATATATATATATATAAAACAACATTTAAACCCCACAACCCCCATGCACCACTCCGGATACGGGGGCGCACCAGCTGACCTCCAATACCTCAAAATATCCTGCCTGGCATTACACAGGTCAGAACCCAATTCTCTATATGACTATCCCCCACATCAATGACCACCCCATCACCCAGAACACAAAGTCTGGGGCAAAACGAAACCCGAGTGCCTACCACGTCAGACATAAAATTCTGAATCTTCAACCAGAATTTCTGGATCTCAATACACCACCAAAAACATGGGCCATGTCTCCATCCTCTGATTGGCATCGCCAGCAGGTGTGTGTGTCTTTAAGACCAAGCCTATACAATCTAGAGGGGGTCCAATAGAATCGATGTAAAATTTTGAATTGCATAAGATGCACCTTTGCATCTCTAGATGCAGACTTAACCTTTTTAAATAATCCTAGCCCACACTCCCTCCTCCAATACCAAGTTGAAGTCTTTCTCCCATACTCTCTTAAGAGAGGTTAAAGCTCCGTCCCCCAAACTCTGAATTAACAGGGAGTAATACACTGATGCCTCATGACCTTTTCCAAAAGCAGTAATCACCTCTCCAACAGTATCTGCTGCTTTAGGGGTGTGTGTGTTATTCCCAAAGACAGTACAAAGAAGGTGGCGCAGTTGTAAATACCTATAAAACTGAGATCTGGGGATCCCAAAATGTTGAACCAGATTTTCAAACGATCTCAACACTCCACTCTCATATAGATCACTGAGTGTAGTAACCCCCCTCCCAATCCACTCAGACCAGCAGAAAGGGTACTTACCGATACACAATCTTGGGTTCTGCCATATGCTCGAGGCAACATTTAAATAAATGTCCGATTTAAACATTCTGGACACCTCTGTCCATACCGAGTGTATATGCGAAATAAGGGGGTGTGACTTAACTTCTCTGGTTAGTTTAACCAAAATATCATGTTTTAATTCACATAGTGTTAAAAGCACACAACCTCTGATCTTTTAACATGTCTGAGGCTGAGACAAAAGTTTGTGGGACCTTTCAATTTCAATAATATTTAAAGATTTGTTATATAGATGAAACCTCAGATGTAAAATGTAAACTTTTATTATAAAGTTTATAATATTACAACATACCAAATAGTTAATCAAAGGATGGCCCCATATGTATCCACAGAGGTCTGGACTATGCCCCGAATATCTACTGACCCTAGGGATTCTTGGGATTTTTGGGATATTTGATATTTGATTTTTCAAGCCAACATAACTATGAACATCCACAGAGAATTGCATTTATTTCTGGCCACTCTCCCACTAACTTTGGCTCCCAAAGCCAAACACCGTGTCGACCTGAAGTCAACTGTAGCTATAAGAATATATAGCTGAATATTCAAAATAATTTGAGCTAATAGTTTTGATGATATTTTGTATACAGTGTATATAATTGTCTATGTACAAGTGGGTGGGTGTGGGTGTGGGTGTGAGTGTGTGCACCCAAGAACATGTGCGACAAGTGGTCTCCATGGCTACGCTGACAGGCAATCTATATTTCACCTGCAACTTGCTATGCATGCTTTGACCTCCTAATGATTGCCTTCTGGGATTTTTTGCAGAGCATTTTCTACTTGGTCCTATAATAATAGAATTAATAATGATATAAATAATCTGTATTAACCCAAGTCAAAATTATTAGAAAAGGCAAGCAAAAATAATTTATCCAAGCCTTTAATCATTATTTGCTATAATGTGTAAATAAATCATTTCTCATTTGTGATTAAACACATTATTCAGAATATCTATAGTAGCCCATAATGCACATTTTGCACACTGCCCATAATGCACACTCACTTTATCAATGTCATTTTAAGCCCTTTTTTTTTTTTTACCCCAGGGTTGTCCTGACTCCACAGACAGTGCAATACCCTAAGAAGAAAATGTTTCCAAGCCTGAACCCCAGAATTGTTGCTCTAACCTACAATTAGATTTAGAGCCAGGCTGTTCTTAATGCTCAGAAATTCATGAGCTCTGACTGCAGAAACACTCTGTTGTGACAACGTGTTTAAAAAAAGGTACCATAAGGACACTTGGATAAAAGTCACTGCACAGCACACCACTTTAAACCATGATGAATTCCTTAGTGATTATACCTGGTGAGGGTACTGTGAGGGTCAATTAAAGAAATAACTAGTTCTCATCAGACCCAGCTTATACAAGTCAATGCACTCACATACATCATTGCACTGATGGGGCGGCTGTGGCTCAGGTGGTAGAGCGGGTTGGCCACTAATTGCAGAGTTAGCGGTTCAGTTCCTGGCGCATATGATTCCACATGCCAAAGTGTCCTTGTGCAAGACACTGAACCCCAAGTTGCTCCCAATGGCAGGCTAATGCCTTGCATGGCAGCTCTGCTGTCATTGGTGTGTGAATGTGTGTATGAATGGGTGAAAGAGTCACAGTGTAAAGTGCTTTGGAACTGCTAAGGTTTAAAAAGGTGCTATATAAGTGCAGACCATTTACCACTGAATGTCAGGAGAGTTCTGGTCAGAGACATTATAGGACTAGTATACATTTCAATGGGAGGAATCATGATGCTAAACATGGTGGCTGCAGGGATGGAAGTCCAGTCTTACAGTTTAAATATTTAAAGGTGCACTCAGTAATTTTTTTTTCTCATTAAAAAAGTTTAACTCATAAAGACATGAATTGTAATTTTGCAATATATGTAGGAAATCATGACCTCTCACATTAAAATGAAGACTCCAGTAGTATCAGTAACCTTATAAAAGCTGTTTTATTCTACATGGAGAGGGTCCGCACATGAGGGCTGCCATGTTAGAATCACATGACCAGCTGAATACTCCTCGCTTAATCTCAGTAACCGTCCTGTTATTTGAAACTTTCACTCATTGATTAAAGTAATTATGGCTGACTGTATATACTAAATTTCTACAATGGCATCTAAACTATGAAAATTATTGATTTTAGATGATGCTGCATCCAAGCCTCTAGGTGTCAGTGTAAGTCCAAGATGACACAAAGACAAAAGTTACTGAGTGCACCTTTAAAATGATCTTTTTGAAACAGAGATCGCCTGTCAGCTTACTCAAAAATGTGCATGATGGACCAGACTGAAAATTATTGTTTATTTATTTTATTTTATTTTTTGCTTGATTTGAAGCACAAGCACCATTAATGTCAGATTAATTTTTTTGCTGATTTGAAATGTTATTTAATCATAAACTTGACCAACTGTTTCTGAGATATCAGTTGTTCCCCATTCAAGGAGCTGTGAGTAGAAATAGTTGCAAAGTAACCTGACTTGACTTAAAGGGACTGAAAAGATAGAGATGTGCATGCAATTAGCCACAGTTGGAATAGTGTGTCAGAGACTAATTCCCAATTTGTATGGCCGCCTGTTATCAGTAGAGTTCCAATAAGCGTCAAGTGCACCTCATCAAACGCTACCAGCAGGACTCCATTGTCGTGCCCCTCCTCTTGGCCACCCATCCCTGCCTGGCTTTTAGTGCAAGATTACTTTGCCACCAACTGCCAACATTCAGTTTATTTGTTACAAATTAATGTTCGCAATAAAAATTGCCCATAAATGTTTTTATTAATTTCTTTAAAATTTATTAATTTCAGTGAACAAGTAGAGCTTGTAAAAGTAGGCTGAACAGACTGTATTGTGCAAAACAGTTTTTCATCTGTTACTCAGAAATCTAGCATGAGGAATCCTTCTGAAACAAGACAGCTTGCATTTTTAAACCATAATACAAAATTATTGGGTATTTTAATGTCATTTTCAGGGGAATGTTATTTGGAACACTGAGAACAAAAGCATTTGAATACTTTAGCGTTACTATAGCTAAAGAAGAGTGCAGGACTTCCCCGTCATAATTTCCAGTCAGGAAAAGGCACAGACATTTTGTGGGATCCATGACAAATACACCTCTCCCTTTATGAGGCTGATGAAAACACAAGTGACTGTTGGTGTTAGTCAGCCAGAAACAGTAACCTTGTTCATTTTTTACTTGACTTTTGGGGCCAATATCCCTGCCATATGGATTAATATATAGTCAAATTCTGCTGGATAGTTCACCCAAAAATGAAAATTCTCTCATTATTTACATGCCATCCCAGATGTGTGACTTTCTTTCTTCTGCTGAACCCAAATGAGGATTTTAAGAAGAACATTTCAGCACTGTAGATAATTTTTTTTAAATTAATAAGATCCTCATAATGCAAGTTAATGGTGACCAAAATGCTCCAAAAAGCACATAAAAGCAGCATAAAAGTCATGTATAAGACTCCAGTGGTTAAATCTACAGTATACCTTCAGAAGTGATATGATAGGTGTGGGTGAGAAACAAATCAATATTTAAGTCCTTTTTTACTATAAATTCTCCTCCCTGCCCAGTAGGTGGCGAAATGCATGAATAATGCAAATCACTAAAAACAAAAGAAGGAGATTGTGAAAGTGGAGATGTATAGCAAGAAAGGACTTAAATATTGATTTGTTTCTCACCCACACTTATCGTATCGCTAATGAAGACATTGATTTAACCACTGGAGTCATATGGATTACTTTTATTCTGCCTTTATTTGCTTTTTGGAACTTCAAAGTTCTGGTCACCATTCACGTGCATTGTATGGACCTACAGAGCTGAATATTCTTCTAAAGATCTTTGTTTGTGTTCAGTAGAAGAAAGAAAGTCCCACACATCTATGATGGCATGAGGGTGAGTAAGTGATGAGAGATTTTTTTGTTTTTTTGTTTTTTTTGGTGAACTATCCCTTTAAGCAGAATTTGAGCATATGTTCATGTGAACTATTCCTTTAACTTGAAGTAGCTGAGACAATGGAATTTGAGAAGACACTGGAGAATCTATCCCAAGAGAATCCATCTCTTTCTTTTTTCATAATTGTTTTCTCTTGCAATGAAAATACCCAAAGCGGAGTTGAGTCAAGCTAAATAGTTGAATAACAGTCATTGCATTTGTCAACTCTGAGTCAAATCCTTCAAATGTATAAAGCTAAAATAAGGTGTGTTTGAAGCACCACACATTTGGTTTGAATTATGATATGTTTTCTCAAATCCGTAATCCTAAAAGAAAAGGGTGAAATTGTGTTTCTGCTGCTGCAAAGCCTCTCTTGAGTAACATTACCAACGTGGGCTGTGTTAGACCTTTTTCGCTCTCTCCTACGCTTGGTACCACTGCCTCATCATTAACATGCAAGCCACAAGCACGCACATGCACACACACATACACACATGCATACAAACATACAATCCTCTACCTAGGCGTTCACTTCGAACACTAGCGTGGCTTCAGTCAGCATGCAGCCAGCAGCATCAGAGCCCAGGATACTGCAGATAAGAGAGCATACCGAGTTCAAAACATATGCAGGCATTACCGCAGCACACATCTGAAGTCCATGTTTGCAAATGAGGAGGTTATAGACAATTAAACCCACTGCACACATACTGTGTGGAGACCGGGGCTAGTTATCACACTCCAGTGAATATTTACTCCAGTGAATATTTACTCCAATGAATATTTCTAAAGGTAGGTTTATTTTTTAAAGTTATTTTCTGTGTAGCCATATACTTTAAAGTCTTGGCTAGACTATTATTGTCCAGTAAAAAAAGATAAAGTTAATTGAACACACTGACCTCTTGCGATAACTTGCCCCAATAGCTGTTAATATGGTATAGAATGTAAAACATTTTAAAATTCATGACATTTAAAACACAAGTGACAACACGCTGACCTGACTCTTAAGAACACATTTCAACCCTTTGGTAAAAATCTGCTTTCATAATATATCTGACCTTTGCCTGAATGTAAGCACATTGGATTGATTATGTTTGCTTGTTTGCCCAAGAGCTATGACAAAAATATTTTGATAGTGAAAATGTACTTTAAAGGGTAGAATTCACAAAGATTATTTTAATTTAAGAGGGTTTAAACTATGTGTTTGAAACCAAAATACAAAACTAGAGAAAACATACATTTGTGTAATTTGACTTATGACTCAGTCTTATCATTACTGAGATATAGCCCTTGTGACAACTTTCCCGTGTGACAAATAGCCCCAGTCTCCCCTACATGCTCATGTGAACATACACGTTTCAAAACCCACAACAGTCTGCCCTAAACTGCAAAATTTGAGTATACAAAGACGTAGGTACCAACAATTTTCATGAATCGTGCTCTCCCTACTCAAAAGTGATGTTCCTCCCAACATTTACATGCTTGGGTTTGCCAGCAGCCAATTTCACACGGAGCTGCTCTGAGAATATTCAGCTGCAGAATTACTTTAAATGTAATAAGTTCACAACAAAGAGGCAGTGAGCCAAAAGCTGCTCACTTAAAGGAATATTCTGGGTTCAGTACAAGTTAAACTCAATCAGCAGCATTTGGCATAACATTTAGAACAAAAAGTATTTTGACTCGTCCTTCTTTTTATTTAAAAAATACTGAGGTTACAAAGATGCGTTTACACTCACTGAGCATTTTATTAGGAACACTATGGTCCTAATAAAGTTCCAAACGTGGTCTTCTGCTGTTGTAGCCCATCTGCCTCAAGTTTCGACGTGTTGTGCATTCTGAGATATCATTCTGCTCACTACAATTATACAGAGTGGTTATCTGAGTTACCGTAGCCTTTCTGTCAGCTCGAACCAGTTTAGCCATTCTCCGTTGACTTCTCTCATCAACAAGGTGTTTCTATCCACAGAACTGCCACTCACTGATTGGTTTTTTGAGTAAACTCTAGAGACTGCTGTGTGTGAAAATCCCAGGAGATCAGCAGTTACATAAATACTCAAACCAGCCTGTCTGGCACCAACAATCATGTCAATCGTCTCATAAAATCACTGAGATCACATTTTTTCCCCCCATTCTGATGGTTGATGTGAACATTAACTGAAGCTTCTGACCCATATCTGCGTGATTTTTCTGCATTGCACTGCTTCCACACGATTGGCTGATTAGATAATCGCATGAATAAGTAGGTGTACAGGTGTTCCTAATAAAATGGCAAATTTATGGAGGGTTTAAAGGCAGAAATGTTTAGCTTATAATTTTATTAAAGCTCTTGCATTAATTCTTCTATTAAAACTTGAGAGCTGTAAAGTTAAATCGTCATTTTTGTGGACTACTAAATTACCACGATTACAGGGTGTACGGTGCTGTAAAACTGGATATAACTTTGCAAAGAAAAGATTAGTAAGTGATTTTATCCCACTAAAATCATGTTAACACGCATATTGTTAATGTGTTGTGGCTATACCTTTTGAATTGGCCCCATTCACTTCCACTGTAAGTGCCTTACTGTAACCCAGATTTTTTAAATTTTTTTATAAAGAAAATGAGGGACAAGTCAAAATGTATTTTTGTGGTAATCAACATTATGCACCAAATGCTGTCAATTAAGCTTAACTTGTATTGAACCCAGAATATTCCTTTAACATCAGCCAGAGGGACACAAGAACACTAGCTCATATGCTAACAAGATTCACCCACTGTGCAGTGCATATTTTCATATACTGTATGTATATTATTACATGGCTCCTAATCTTAGCAACACTATCTGAATGAAATTCTTTCCATAAAGGCGGAAACTATCAGCAGTAAACACGTGTGTAGCTTGGCCGTGAGTCTTAATGTTTACCTCCCCTGTCTCTAGCCATGCACTGTTGATACCTTCTTGAAATGCTTTTACACTATTCATGCTTTGTCTTTTATCTGTTACACTCAATCAGTAATATAAATCAAACTATAAAGGTGCCGCTTGTGTCTGAATAATGGAGGTTATTGGGAGGGTCACCACAAGCACTCTCGCACTTGTTAACAGCTGTGATCCATGTGAATCTGCATGCATGACTAACAAAATAATGCCATGCTCTGAATCGCATGCCAGGCCCAGTTCCTCGCAGGAAGCCCGTTGCGTCACTAGCCTGTTTCGCTCTAATTATCATGTACGTTAGTCATACATGTAAATGTATCTTCCCACTGCAGTCTGTTGCAGATATTATGACAGATGAACATTGATACATGATTGGTGTGTTAAGCTGATTATCTGGGCTGGCACATCACCCTGTGGCTGATTCTGTAGTTACGTGAAGTGGTGTGAGAGTGGTGTATGATGCCCTTAGGGAAAAATAATAGAGTTCAAACAAAGAGAGCTTCTGTTGTGAATGCACTTCATGAAAGAAAGAAAGAGGGAGAGAGAAGAAGGGTACAGAAAGACTTTCTTAGATGGCTCCATATTTCACATGTTAACATGAAAAGAAAGAGGAGCAGAAAAGAATTGAAAGACACATTTTCTACAGATTAATATGCTTAACAGAAATTTTGCTTCTCTGAATGCTGCTGATAAGGACTTAGTGTGTATGGTGGTGTGAAGTTGTGGAGGTCTATCAAAAACAAAACAAAAAAACAATTCCAACTACCAGCCCTGGAGTCACGAGTTCGAATCCAGGGCATGCTGAGTGACTCCAGCCAGGTCTCCTAAGCAACCAAATTGGCCCAGTTGCTAGGGAGGGTAGAGTCATATGGGGTAACCTCCACATGGTCGCCATAATGTGGTCCGCTCTCGGTGGGGCGCGTGGTGAGTTGTGCGAGGATGCCGCGGAGAATAGCGTGAAGCCTCCACAGGCGCTACATCTCCGCGGTGACGCACTCAACAAGCCACGTGATAAGATGCCTGGGTTGACGGTCTCAGACGTGGAGGCAACTGAGATTCGTCCTCCGCCACCCGGATTGACGCGAGTCACTATGCCACCATGAGGATTTAGAGCGCATTGGGAATTGGGCATTCCAAATTGGGGAGAAAAAGGGGAAGAAAAAATAATATTCCAGACATGCTGATACATGTCCACTCTCGCTGTCTTATTCCGATCACAATAATTCCTAGACCTTTTTAAGCCCATGAGTGAGAATCACATTTTTTTCTGCTCTCCCTACTCAAAAGTGATGTTCCTCCCAACATTTACATGCTTGGGTTTGCCAGCGGCCAATTTCACACTGAGCTGTTCTGAGAATATTCAGCTGCAGAATTACTTTAAATGTAATAAGTTCACAACAGAGAGGCAATGAGCCAAAAGCTGCTCATTCTGGGTTCAGTACAAGTTAAGCTCAATCAGCAGCAATTGCGGCATAAAATTTAGAACAAAAAATTATTTTGACCCGTTCTTCTTTTTATTTAAAAAATACTGAGGTTACAAGATGCGTTTACACTCACTAAGCACTTTATTAGGAACACTATGGTCCTAATAAAGTTCCAAACATGGTCTTCTGCTGTTGTAGCCCATCCGCCTCTAGTTTCGACGTGTTGTGCATTCTGAGATGTTATTATGCTCACTACAATTATACAGAGTGGTTATCTGAGTTACCGTAGCCTTTCTGTCAGCTCGAACCAGTTTAGCCATTCTCTGTTGACTTTTCTCATCAACAGAACTGCCGCTCACTGGATGTTTTTTTGAGTAAACTCTAGAGACTGCTGTGTGTGAAAATCCCAGGGGATCAGCAGTTACATAAATACTCAAATTTAAAAAGCCCATTTGGCACCAACAATCATGCCATAGTTGAAATCACTGAGATAAAAATGTTCCCCCCCATTCTGATGGTTGATGTGAACATCAGCTGAAGCTTCTGACCCGTATCTGCATGATTTTTCTGCGTTGCACTGCTTCCACACGATTGGCTGATTAGATAATCGCATGAATAAGTAGGTGTACAGGTGTTCCCAATAAAATGCCAAATTTATTAAGGGTTTAAAGGCAGAAATGTGAAGCTTATAATTAAATAAAAGCTCTTGCATTAATTCTTCTATTAAAACTTGAGAGCTCTAAAGTTGTTTAAATCGTCATTTTTGTGGATTACTAAATTACCATGATTACAGGGTGTACGGTGCTCTAAAACTGGATATAACTTTGCAAAGAAAATATTAGTAAGCGATTTTATCGCACTAAAATCATGTTAACGCATATTGTTAATGTCTTGTGGCTATACCTTTTGAATTGGCCCCATTCACTTCCATTGTAAGTGCCTCACTGTAACCCAGATTTAAATTTTTTTATAAAGAAAATGAGTGGACAGCGTCCACTCTTGCTGTCATAGTCCGATCAAAATAATTCCTAGACCTTTGTAAGCCCATGAGTGAGAATCAAATTTTTTCTAGCTTCATACAAGTAAGCACCTCTTTAATCCATATATCAAAAGTAGGGGGTGAAACATGTTTCCACTTTAAAAGAATGAGGTGTCTAGCTAATAAATTTGTAAAGCCTAGTGCCTTTTGCAGTGGCGCAGGAAAGGCAGTTACATGCAGACTGATCTCACAATGAATTTGGAAACAGTAGGTTAACATTTCTTGAGATAAATTCACTCTGTTCTTAAGACAAGCGCACACTACACGACTTGCAGTCGGTGCCCTATGACTCACAGTCTTGTTTTCCTTTGTGCTGGTGTGCACACTACATGACATATCGCAGGTGGGTGTGTCAACTACACCTTTGGCAACAATGGACAATTTGCCGCAAGTTTGTCGCCAAGCTCATTTGCATGTGAAAATTATCAGTGGTGAATCTGCGGCATGTTTGCGGCAAATTTGCCATGAACTCTCATTTTTTGTAAGGGTTCACTCATTGGGACAGTGCGCACACATGACGACAAGACGTAAAGATATAATCTGGTTTGAAATCTGTCATAATGTCTGCGAATTGTTGGGGCTTGTTGGTCGTTAGTTCTGAGTATTCTTGTCTCAGACCAGTCTGCGACTAAAAACATAAAAGGTGACGAGCTTGAGTCGTGTAGTGTACACTAGGTTTAAACGAAATTTTAAACACGGACCCCAGTGGCCGGAGTGGGAAATATTTTTGAACATAAAAGCACGTGTGAGCTCCAGTTTCAGAGTAAAAGCCCACATAGGGGTGCCAAAATTGCCAAAGTAGCTTTAAATGATGTAATACAGTGAAGAGGTATGCATTTTTTATTAACTCTACCCCCAAACCCAACCCTAAACCTAACCGTCAGTGGAAGAAAAATGTAATCTTTGAAGGAAAATGGAACACCTGAATCACACTTGTCACTGATTATGCAAATACTTCCTGGTTTCAACGCAGGACAAGATCCCAGATCTCCCACGCAACACGCTGTAAGCCACGCAAGAAGAGAAGGTAAATACACTTGAACTGATACAGAAAAGTCTAATAGGAGATGGCGCTTGTCAGTAACTCAGCATAATTGGGCTGATGTCAGGGTACTGGAACTTTCGGAAACAACATGCCGACTTCCCATGTGATCGTGTTGTTTTAGGTGGCACACCAAAATAGCTGAAAGTGGATTGGGATCAAGGGGTGTTTTAAAGGCGTCATGCTATGTTTGTAATATTTTAGTCCAGTAATCAAATCGTTTCGGAAATGACAACAGCATGTGTATGAAACTGGCTTGTGAATGTTTGTGTCGATTACATATCAATGGCATATTTAACTTTAGAAGCCAGCAGAACATGCAAACAGCATGAAACCCTAATTCAGGATATGTGATATGCATAAAGCATCCTGCAATATGTGTTTATGCCTCTAGTAGTATTGCCACCCACTGCTCCTTGATTAAGGCATAATGTTTGCTCGAGTTCAGTTCAAGTCTAGTCATCCCTTGCAGCGAGCAAGAAGGTGTAAGAAGCGGTAACATTACAACTTCGTCGAAGAAACAAGGGGCATTGCAGAGAACAGAAGTGACAGTTAGCCAGGCTATCAATTACTGTGACACACTGCACGCCTGTAGCGTTCATTATATACACTGGCCTGAGAGAGTTGTGGCCATTCATCATTGGGGTGACTAGAGTCTCAAGGCTCTTGTGTAAGCTGCAAATGAGATTTTCTAATTACTCCCACAATGTCTTTGATTGAAAGGGGGCAAACTGGGGGCATTAATTGGAAAACGCATTTCGATGCATGGCTTTGTTTTTTTGGCATGTGTGACCTATCATATGGAGCTCATAAAACTCATGCTCCAATAGAAATAACAGAGTGTGTCATGTCTTTTGAAGAAAACAGAAGGCTGACACATCAGTAAATAAATGGATGCAAATAAAAATGCTTTGATACTACACATAACAGAAATGTCAGGGAATATTACGGAGAATATTACAGGCATAGATGTATTCTGGGTAATTGTGACCAAAGGGTATAGCTCAGAAAAGCATATTCAGTTCTGTACACATCATATCTGTTTACTGTTGAAGTCTAAAATTAGATAAAAGTGACAGAGCAAAGTGTTACTCAGTGATATAGTGGACAAACGCTGCCATCAGCATACAGCAGATGCAGCAGTGGAGTATTTATTGAATTAAAGCAGTGCTATTGGCTGTGTAAGATCATCAAAACTCACATATACGCACTGTTTCACACTTAGATTGAGATTTATGAGTGCACTTTGAGGGGGATCAGATGCCTCTGATGACATCCTTACTTTTCTTTTTTTTTCTTCTTCTTTCTTAATTTCCTCTCCAAATGTGATTTAAATAGTTTACCTGCTAGTGAGTCAAACTGTCCCTCAGCTTTTGGAGGGGCATTTGCTTTCCACATTTCCCCCATTATTTCTTGACTTCAATATCTGTGCTTTTCAGTACTGCTGCAATCTGTGGCTCAATATGAAGTCTGTATTTGTCACATTGTCCACAGCACCCCACTGTTGTCCTAAAGCTGTTTTGCTTCCAAATGTCCAACTGTTGATGTTTGGTGCCAGAGAGAGAGAGCCTGCCAGGAAACAGACTGAGTCAGCATGGGGAGGGGAGTCATCATCCCTGGTGCCTGGAGCTGGGCCAGTGCTCACCGAGTTATGACGATAACAAGAGAGAAGAGAGCTGCTGGGAATCCCTGCTAGATGTGCTAGATAACTACTAGATAACTCAGATCTAATGACCCGTAGTTAAAATAATTATGTAATGTTAAGTTAATTATTTTTATTCTTCCAAAAGAAATTTGCGCAGCAAAACTCAATTACATTTTATAAACTTTTCAATGCTGGCAAGTGACTATG
This sequence comes from Myxocyprinus asiaticus, assembly GCF_019703515.2. Lineage (NCBI taxonomy): Eukaryota > Metazoa > Chordata > Actinopteri > Cypriniformes > Catostomidae > Myxocyprinus > Myxocyprinus asiaticus. Next base: position 10,152,369 of record NC_059378.1, on the reverse strand, counting down.
GTATAAGAGGGTTAATCCATGGCTAAGTGTGCGTTAAACAATTTTACGATGTAAACGCACTTCAGTTCGCGTCAGGTGGTTCTTTTCCTCCACATCGTTCATTAAGTAAGGGATAATGTACAGTCAGTACATTGAACAATGTACACTGACTGCGCATTATCCCAATTATTACACGGCTACTAACGAAATAAATAAATACATAGACATAAAATATAGATTTGCGGTGAAACGATGTAATTATGTCAGAAGAATGAAATCGATGAACAGATAAAATCCACCTTAGGTTTGCGTCTTGAGATCTCTTTGTGTTTATTTTGTGAATATGACCGTCTGACTCCTTATTGTTCAGCCTATTATAAGATTACTTGACAAATAAACAAATCAATGGACATGAAACAATGATTTGCATAGAAATTATGTAATTATGTGAGAAGAAATAAATCGCTGAACAGCTGAATTCCACCTCTGGACTGCGTCAGAGTTCTGTTGGTGATTATTTTATAATAAATTAACTTCTGACTCATTATGTATGTTATTACATGACTACTTGCCAAATAAATAAATCAATGCATATGAAACATTGATTTGAGTTGAAATCATTTTTATTAACTTGAAGAGATCGCATAGTGATCTGAGAAGCAGGAAAGATGGCTTGTGATACCCCGATGAGTGGTCTGATAAGTGGATGTGCAGTTGTTACTGAGAAATATCAGACTACTAGATAGCGCTATTGACCAATCAGAATCAAGTATTCCAGAATACAATCGGTTAACCTTATGTAAACTATTTGTAGGTTGATTTCCTTGAACAATGTAAACACTTGGCTCTGTCCCACTATAAAACATTGCTTTTTTTATTTGAGCTTCCCAATCAGTCTTACATTCTAAAAGTAAATTTTCCATTTCCAATACATTTTTGCACTAAAATGTATGATATCTTTTTCCAAGATGATAACCGAGCACTACTCATCCAATATACTGAGGTCACGTGACAACAATGTAGCATACTACTGTTTGAAATGTTTAGCGTTGCATTGGCATGTGACGGTATTCGGTATTACGATATATCACGGTAATTAACATGCACAGTATTGTTATCGTGGGCACTTCAAAATACCGGAAAATTATCCTAGATAACCTTTTAGCCAAATTGTTTAGATTTTTCTGATCGCACAGAAGTTTTTCCCCGTTAGTAAATCAAGATTCACAACACGTATGCGGTACAAATGACACATGCGCACTCTGATGTAAACAAAAGCAGCATGCACAAAAGCATGGCTGAAGGGAGAATGCATCCGACCCTGTATTTGCCTTCTAATAGGGTAAAGTTGGAAGTGTGGAAGTATTTTGGGTTCCATAAAAATGCAGAAGGATTGTTGGTTGAAGTTGGCTTCCCTCTGTGTACAACATGTGGCAAAAAAGTGGCAATGAAACAAGGGAACACCTCCAACATGTTCGCTCATCTGCGGGACAGGTAAGTTGTGACAGTTGTGCTTGTTTTTCCAAACTGTTTTTGAAAACTGAGAGACAACACTCTAAGACACAACTAGCTAAGTGACAACTAAATGACAAAGAAAGTGAACTGTTGTTGTCATTTGCAGATAATAGCTTGCATTCAAGTAGCCGAAGAGTAGTTTACTAAAAAATTGCTAGCTACACAGTAATGTTTGCGTCTTGTAGTAACAACTAAAATACAGCTGTAATCAATCATTTCAATGTGGCACATTGATGATTTCAATATTAAGTTCATATTGGAACGCCATACATTCTTACGTTGCATACAGTGCGAGTGAACTTGTGGTTATTAAATTTGTAGTGTGCACATAGCTAAAACTGTGTACTGTGTGACTTGACAGGGCTACATGGCATGATGTGGTAACATGGTATGGCAGGATCCTGACTTGGCCATGACAGGCATGGATGCTGACTCGTTGGCCGTGGCAGGCGTGAGGCTTGCTTGTGACATGGCATGGAGCAGTCTGGGGCTTGGCTGAGACATGGCATGGAGCAGACTGAAGCTTGGCTGTGACATGGCATGGAGCAGACTGAGGTTCGGCTGTGACATGGCGTGAAGCAGACTGAGGCATAATTGTGATAGGCTCAGGCGTTGCTGTGACATGGCATGGAGCAGGCTGAGGCATTGCTGTGACATGGTATGGAGCAGGCTGAGGCGTTGCTGTGACATGGCATGGAGCAGGCTGAGGCATTGCTGTGACACGGCATGGAGCAGGCTGAGGCGTTGCTGTGACATGGCATGGAGCAGGCTGAGGCGTTGCTGTGACATGGCATGGAGCAGACTCAGGCGTGGCTGTGACATGGCAGGGAGCAGACTCAGGTGTGGCTGTGATATGGCAGGGAGCAGACTCAGGTGTAGCTGTGATATGGCAGGGAGCAGAATCAGGCATGGCTGTGACATGGCATGGAGCAGACTCTGGCATGGCTGTAACATGGCATGGAGCTGACTCAGGATCCGGGGCAGAAGGTGGCACAAGCTCTGCGACCATGACGTGGGACCCTGGCTCAGTGACCATGACGTGGGACCCTGGCTCATCGACCATGACGTGGGATGCTGGCTTGTCGACCGTGATGTGGGATGCTGGCTCATCGACCATGACATGGAACTCTGGCTTGGTGGCCGTGACGTGGGACTCTGGCTCATTATCCACCTCCCCCACAATGAACGGTGAACCACTTATCAGTAGGGCGAGGTCGATATACTGAGTTAGGCTGTAGGTACTCCAACCGTCAAGCATCAGGGAGGAGACTGGCTCATTCAGCCCAAAACGGAAACAGTCCTTGAGGGCAATCTCATTAAAGTCGACCCTGCAGGCCAGAGCGCAGTAGTCCTCTACATATTCCTCCAGGGGACGATTTCCCTGATGTAGGCATAGGAGTTGAACTGCTGGGTTCATGGTTGGGTCAGGTATTCTGTAATGATGGCTGGCAAGGCAATGACAGGCAGATGTAGACGAGATGATGTGAAGAACCCAAGTGCAGTTTATTACAAATGTGGAATCCAAAAACCGTAAATCAAACATGAAACAAAACAGACATAAACAACTAGACTTGACTTGACTCGACCATAGAACCAACATTACACAAACACAATACCTGACCAAGGACCATGGCAAACATGAGGGTATAAATACATGGAAAAGGGTAACAAGACAACCAATGAACAGACAGAACTATAAGCAAGATAACAAGACTATAAACCAATGAAAACAAGCCACATGAACATGGAGGTAAACAGGATGATCACATGACTTGACATGGAAACAGGGAGTCACATGACATGGCAGGGAAACAGGAAATAACATGACATGGAACCACATGACCTGAACAGGAACTAAACTTAAAAAAAAGACATGAAAACAAGAACAAAACACATAAACGTGACACCCATAAATGATAGAATCAAACACAGTAATCTCTGTCTGTCTATATATATATATATATATATATATATATATATATATATATATATATATATATATATACACACTGGTGGCCAAAAGTTTGGAATAATGTACAGATTTTGCTGTTTCGGAAGGAAATTGGTACTTTAATTCACCAAAGTGGCATTCAAATGATCACAAATTATAGTCATGACATTACTGATGTAAAAAACAGCACAGCACCATCACTATTTGAAAAAGTCATTTTTGATCAAATGTAGACAGGCCCCATTTCCAGCAGCCATCACTCCAACACCTTATCCTTGAGTAATTATGCTAAATTGCTAATTTGGTACTTGCCATTATATCAAACACAGTTGAAAGCTATTTGGTTTGTTACATAAAGTTTAACATTGTGTTTATTTTTGAGTTGACACAGTATGCAATAAATTGGCATGTCTTAAGGTCAGTATTAGGTCAAAAATGGCAAAAAAAGAAAAAGCTTTCTCTAGAAACTTGTCAGTCAATCATTGTTTTGAGGAATGAAGGCTATACAATGCTTGAAATTGAAGATTTCATACAAAGGTGTACACTACAGTCTTCAAAGACAAAGGACAACTGGCTCTAACAAGGACAGAAAGAGATATGGAAGGCCAGATGTACAACTAAACAAGAGGATAAGTACATCAGAGTCTCTAGTTTGAGACATAGATGCCTCACATGTCCTCAGCTGACAGCTTCATTGAAATCTACCCGCTCAACACCAGTTTCATGTACAACAGTAAAGAGAAGACTCAGGGGTGCAGGCCTTATAGGAAGAATTGCAAAGAAAAAATACTTTTGAAACAGAAAAACAAAAAGAAAAGTTTGGAGTGGGCAAAGAAACACAGACATTAGACAACAGATGATTGGAAAAGAGTGTTATGGATCTTAACCCCATTGAGCTTTTGTGGGATCAGCTAGACTGTAAGGTGTGTGAGAAGTGCCCAACAGACACATCTATGGCAAGTGCTACAGGAAGCGTGGGATGAAATGTCACCTGAGTATCTGGACAAAGTGGCAGCTAGAATGCCAAGGATCTGCAAAACTGTCATTGCTGCACATGGATGATTTTTTGATGAGAAAGGTGTAATATGTAAAAATGTTCATGTTATATTCACCTTTTTTTTTGCCAATGTGTGAAAGGCTTGTAACGCAACTTCAAAAATGAGCCCTTCCCGGACTTCCTAGGTTGCCTATTAAAGCCTGTAGACTGATTTTCATGCAAAGGGAGCGGATCGGTTTTGCCGGAAAATCCAAAAGATGTTACGTTTATGTGCACTCCCGAGAGCCTTGCCTCAGTAATAGCTTCTCTTCCGCTATTCAACAGTAACAACAAACTGCAACACTAGGTAACGTTATCTTAGAGATGGAATCCAGCAAACATCCGGCTCCCAGCACAACACCGACTCCTACACAAACTCAGAGTAAGCCAAAAAAACAAAAACAAAAACAATCATCTACTGAATCCCATCTGGCTAAGCGGGAACGTGATCGTGGTCGAGCGAAAACTAGAGTGAACATCGGCAGGGCATTTGATTCCTGGAGGGACCTTTGTTTGATTTTGGGGATCAAAAAAAGACCCTGAATTGGCGTTCTTCTTATTGGACAGGTAAGCTTACATAACTGCAAAGCATGTGAAATATAGTGCCATAAGGATTGATCTGTGAAATTTTAGCTAACTTGATCTTGCCTGCTAACGCTGACGAATTGCAAGCTACCTTGCTTCTCTTTATACTAAAAGTCAGGTACACAGGATAAATTTAAGAAAATACGCTGGTTTCTTGATCGTAGTACAACATATGACATACAAAACATACAACAGTGCAACATAACAGTGCAGTGCAACAGTAAACTGTCTGGTATAGTTTGGTAGTGTGTAGATGTATGTGTGTATCAGTATGCTATGTTAGCTGATAAGTAGTTTTAGTTTAGTCTCAAAGTTTGTAGTAAAACACTCATAACTGTGTAATTTTAATTATGCTACCTCATCTGTCAGCATGATGAATCACGTTCAGTCTCTTTGTACGTTATGTCATTGTTTTGGATGCTCGCTTCCTATGGAGTGTGTGCACGTGCACGAGCAACAGGTTGCTGGCTGCAGTTCACTTAACAGCCACAGATGTCATTAATAACAAGGGCTTCTGAATCTTACATACTGCACCTTTAAGAAGTTCTGAAATTTTTTTCAAATAGTAATAGTAATTTTTCACGTTATTAATGTCCTGACTATACATTGTGATCAGTTGAATGCAACTTTGGTGAATAAAAGTACCAATTTCTTTCCATAAGAGCAAAATCTGTACATTATTCCAAATTTTGTCCGCCAGTGTATATATATATATATTAGCGCTGTCGGGCGAATAAATTTTTTAATTGTGATTAATTGCATAATTTTTCATAGCTGATTGCGATGTTTGACTCTGAAAGTTTCTTCTCCTGTCAAAATGCACTTATTTCCTTCAAAAGAAAAAAACAACAATATGTAACAATATAATTATGTAAAATTTTCCAAACAAAGCCTTCCACAGTATAAAGATAGAAATGCGCTAAACATTTTATGTAATCCCAGACTGATGTAATGATTTTAAAATCCGGGCTCTGTAGGAGCCATACCATCTTTTACAGGACTTTTTGTTTTACTTCAATTCTTCTATTCTATTTGCAAAAGGAACATTTGGAAATCAAAAATGTATATTTCATACTGACACACTAAAGCAAAATGTATATAAAAAATTTTTTTTAAACATCTAATGTGCCTGAGACTTATGCTTTCAAATTATGCTTGGATGTTAGAATATGCAGCTCCATATATGGATTAGGAATGTACACTGTAAGTAAACCCAGAAATGTAAAGAAAGAAGAAGCAAGGGAAAAGCAGAGACATGCTATCTAACCTAATGGCAAACAAACCCCCTTGTTATGCTCCAAAAAAGAAAAAGCTGCCAAAATTATAGTTTGACAGCTGTCACCGTCACTTTAGTGAGAGGGGATTTCAAACAATGCCCTTAAACAGTGTTTTGGCAGGAAACACATAGCAACATAGCAGTCACTGTCACGACTGCTATGTTGATCGGAACTGCACCCAAGAATTTCACACACCATTGCACTTGTGTATATGGCTGTGTGACAATAAAGTGATTTGATTTGATTTGATTTGTATATTATTCTTAATGCCTCAGAAAAAACTGTTCTTGATATAAGTTAATTCTGTGATCATTAGCCTCTGTGCACATTAATCTCAGGTAACTGTGATGATGCATAAGCATAGTTCCTACATCATTTGCATGCAAAATCCATTTACACTGTTTTCCAGGGTTTTCCCTTTGCGCCATCAAAAATGAATATCCTAATCCTCAATGACCTAGAAAGAAACTGTGAGACCCTCTTACAGTCTTCTACCATGAACACCTCCCCTTTAAGTTAAAATTGCAGTTCTATCTCAATAAAAGAAATGCTGCATAAATGGATTTGCATGCCTTATGCCTCAGAGGAAGAAGTCTTTTATTCTGAGTCTTGGGAATTTCAGAACATTCTGTAGCCAAGTAGTGGTGCAAGAAAAAGAAACTCATTTAAAGTCTGTTTCAAAAGGTTTATGCTCCCAATTGTGGATTTATCATTGTACATTTCTTTTCAAATTGGTTGTGAAATGTACAGTCTGTAATACTTTGTGTTCAAGGCTTGATTGCTCATATGCACTGCAAAAAATGTATTGTACAAGGATGTTTAGATATTTAAATTGGAAAACACGACAAACATACTCATTATGAAATCATTTTGTTGCATTTTATATCTTGCCTAAATGTACTGCTACAACAGCGAGATGTTTTGTAATTTGCATTTGTACTGATTTGTTACTTAAGCCTTATTAGGAACTGATTAATCAAGTGACAAGCAATTCTCCTTCCTCTGCTTAATGCAACAAGTATTTCTGAGTGCAGTGGAACTTTGATTGTATTAAATGATATGAAGAACTATGAAACAATTTAAATATTCGGTATGCATTGAGATACGTTTACTGCATTGCTTAAAGCTGTTAATGGGTAGGGTGTTCTAAGGTCAAATCTTTGAACTGGTAGAAATCAGACAACGTTCTTTGTGATCTTAGCTGTACTTTTTAATGGAGCTTTATTCATCCTTATCCTAGATCAGGAGGATCTACACATTTTATTCAGCAGTTCCACTTCAAGGCACCAGCTAAGCCCATGGGAGCCCAGCATATGCTTGATTTCTCTATCTCAGGCTGCTGTAAATGTATAATGAGGATGCCATCATGCCTCGTATTCAGAAAACTCAAGGGTTGTTTGCAATCATATCCACATTTAACAATACCGAACATCAGAATCCCTTATTATTCAATATGCAATTATGTGCTTAATCAATGCACACTGAAATGTGATTAAAAAAGCTGACATGTAATGTTCTCAAACTTCTAACCTGCAGTTATAAGCTCTAAGCTTTTAATATGAGGACGGAGCCATTCTCAGATTTACTGTGCACCACTACGACAGAGTGTTTCTTGACTGCAGTGGTTCTCATCTGGTTTTGCTTCAGGGCCCAAATTTTACATTAGATGCTGCAACCCAACATAAATGATTGTACAATTGTAGTATTTGTATACAATTGTATTGTTCATTGTAGTCTGGGTCAATACATCTGCCTAATTTGGCTAGCTTCTACCAAGTGGCAGATGAATTTGTGCCAAATTATTGTAGAGTTTGATCAGATGCAAGCATTTTCTCCTACATTTTTAAAGTTGATTAGCCTATGTATTTACTAGATATGCACAAGTATGGCTAGTTGGATTTTATTATTTGCATTTAGCATTGCTTTTCCCCTGCTCTCCACAGCCATATCAGAACAGAACTGCACCCCATTTTTGGCTCACAACCCAATAGTTGAGAAGCACTGCTTTATTTTATAAATGTAGAGAATCAGATAAGAAAGAGAGATTTGTAAGACATTCTGGCATTGTGTCCCGTACAGAGGTGGAACAGATTGTATATGCTTGCCCTTATTTTCCCAGTCTACATCTATTCTCACATGTCAAAGGAGATGATATTAACTTATTCACAGACAGTACAGCTTGCCTCAGTGATATTCCAGATAAGATGGCAGCTGGGTTATGGTTGTAAACACTTCATAAAATAGATGGCCACCAGTGTCAGATTTAGAAGACAAGACAGTTTGCATACTAATGTTAACCAACAAAACTTTTCAGCAATCCTGAATATGCCTTGTGGTGGGAATACAAGTCATCAACAGCTCACATCCTGCATTAAAAATCTTTAAAACACCCTTAATGAGTAATTTAATCCTAACTAGCCATGAGAGATAAGACATTCGCAGAAATAGGCTGGCAAAAATTCATCCAAACACAACACACTGCAGTAATATAAGCCCTCTTGATGGAAGAAACTATTTCAACACCAATTTAAAGTTATAGTCAACTCTTCTTTTGGTGAAAAATAAAAAAATCATACTTTGTACAATTTAGACCTTTTTCAAGTAAAAAGAAACATGTTCACATGTCATCTTGACTTCAGTCTTTCCTTTTGTAATAGGTTTACATGTTCTGATCAATCCATCTGATCGTGGTAACAAGTCTGTTGTAGTCCGGCCAATGAAATTCATTTCAAAGTAAAATGTAATGATTACCAGGGGTGGAGCAAGGGGGCTACTGGGGCTTAAGCCCTGAATGTTTTTATCATCTTGTGTTAATGTCAAAAGCACCAGTACTTTGCTATCCAGTTAATAAATATAAATATATTTTTATACTCAGTAATATACACTGATCACTTTATTAGGAACACTATGGTCCAAATAAAGTGCCCAACATGGTCTTCTGTTGTTGTAGCTCCTCTGCCTCAAGGTTTGACGTGTTGTGCATTCTGAGATGCTATTCTGCTTACTACAATTGTACAGAGTGTTCATCTGAGTTACCGTAGACTTTCTGTCAGCTCGAACCACTCTGGCCATTCTCCGTTGAGAATCACCAATCATGCCACAGTTGAAATCACTGAGATTTTCGAAATCACTAAATGTTTTATTTCCCATTCTGATTATGTAAATATTACATGAAGCTACAGGCAGTAGCTGCTTTCCAGCACTTGTGCGTATGTGCTTGCATGCAGAAGAACAGCCGCGACTTGCAATGGCAGCTGTGTGTGAACAGTCAAAATGTTGGTCCATCCAGGTGCATTAATTTCCACATATTTAGATATAACCATGAAAACAAAGAGTAATATACAGATGTGGTTGAGAAATTTGCACATTTTAAGTCACAAGCCAACAGGGTTGGGGAGTAACGGAATACATGTAACGGGATTACGTATTTAAAATACAAAATATAAGTAACTGTATTCCACTACATTTACAATTTAAATCATTGGTAATTAGAATACAGTTACATTCAAAAAGTATTTTGATTACTGAAGAGATTAATTTGCATTTTATTGTCATTTGTTTAATTTAATATTTAAAGATATTCTTTATCTTTTCAGATGGAAAACATTTATACATATAAATGATGCGATCAAAAGTGCATTTGAACAGCGGTAAAACACTTTCTTATGATGTGTTACATTCATACGAGCAGACAGAGAAGTAAGTTTGAAGTAAGTTTGGTGCAGAAGAAATAGAAATAAACCTTGTGTAAATTGTCAGCTTTACGCTAAGCTAAAATGCTATTTCTAGCCATTTTACATGCACGTTACCAGGCACGATCATATTTTTTTTTTATCAAGAAAATTCATGTTGGATCATAATTTCTTCTTTTCTAAGAAGACAAAAATTTTATTCTTGTAAATTTTTTTTATTGTTTTCCTGTTAAAATATCTAAAAATCCATAAAACAAGATAAATTTTTTTATAGACAAAAGATGTGAAACAATCTACCAGTGCTGAAGAAGTAATCCAAAGGATTTAGAATACGTTACTGACTTTGAATAATCTAACGGAATATGTTACAAATTATATTTTACAGCATGTATTCTGTAATCTGTAGTGGAATTTATTTCAAAAGTAACCCTCCCAACCATGCAAGCCAAGAAATTTGCATTTTTGCTAAACCCTTTTATTAAAAAAGCAGATGGCAAGTCTAGCAACTATGTTTCTCATAAGCACCTATTTTAGCCTCTTTACAGCCTATCTTCTAAACTAACTTATAAACCAACAATAAAAACTATTAATTGTACACAATGTGCGTCAAACTACGGAAAGCCGAAAGGGACCAAAATTTTTTTAATCATGTTATAAAGTACATAGTGTTAAAAGCACGCAATGATCTTTTTGATCTGTGAGTGTATCTGAGGCTGTGACAAAAGTTTGTGGGACCTTTTCATTTTAGTTTCAGTAATATTTCAAGATTTACTATATAGAAGACATTCCACAGATATAACATGTAAACTTTTATTATAAAGTGTATTATATTCTAATATTTCATCAAATGATGGCCCCATACGTATCAGAAGAGGTCTGGACTAAGCCATAAATATTGTAATGTTGCGACTCTCTCCAGAAGAAGACAGGAGGCAATGGTCCAGTTCAAAAGCACCCAGCAGGCAGTATTTATTGCCTATAATGTGTACAACCTAAAACACAGGAGGTGTCCTAACTTCCTGAAAAACAATAAACTTTGCGAGCTTTCTGACTCTCAGCCACATTCAACTCAAAACTGAACCCCACTTTTTCTCTCCCCCAACCCATCTGTCTCCCCCCTGCCCCTTTCTTAACGCTGTAGTGAGGAACAACTGGCCTCGGTGCCACATTGCCAGCTCTTCTGCAGTGAAATCATGCCCGGTGCAGTGGTAGTCATAAACCCGTTTCTGGCGGGTACCAGCTTGTAAAGCCTGGCGGCGAGCAAACACATGGGCTGACTGTAGTCAATCCTGGAGCTGATGAGCACATTCCAACACTGGCAGTGCCTCTGGTGCATCTGGCTGTTGGCCTATTAGCAGGGACGATGGAGTACGCAAATTCCTGCCCAGCATTAAGAGTGCTGGTGTACACCCGTTAGTCTCCTGTACTGCACTCTGACTGGCAAGAAGAACTAGTGGCAACTGAAGGTCCCAGTCTTTTTGATCCTGAAAATAAAAGAGGGCCAATTGGGTGGCAAGCATTCGATTGTACCATTAGACTAGCCCATCACTTTGGGGGTGTGGGGGGTTGTCCTAGTCTTTCTGATGCCCAGCTGCTGGCAGAAATCCAAAAACAGGTGAGACTTGAAGTTCCTTCCTTGATAAGTATGGACTTCTGCAGCTCCCCCAAACCGAGCGATCATGCCCTACAACAGGACATCTGCCACTGTCCCTGCCTCCTGTTTGGGGACAGCATAGGCCTCTGTCCATTTCGTAAAGTAGTCCATGGCAACTACTATGAACCGGTTACCCCTAGGAGTCTGTGGAAATGGCCCCAGCACATCTACCGCCACCCGGTCCATGGGGCAGCTGACCCAACATTGTTGTAGTGGAGAATGAGACTGGACCACCGGCCCCTTCTTAGTGTCACCACATAGGCGACAGTAGGACTCTACATCCCTGCGACAGGTACCCCAATAAAATTCCTGCCAAACTCGCTTCAACATTTTGTTTACTCCAAAGTGTCCCACCCCCGGCTGCCCATGCATGGCCTCCAGGACCAGGTGATGACAGGACTTGGGCACCATGGTCTGCCACTTGGATACACAAGTGGCAGGCTCAATATAACATCTTTGCAGTACTCCTGAGTTTAGTGCCATTCCATCTCGCATTGATCACAGCACCCTTACTACTGGTCCATAAGCCGCCACCTCTTCCCTCCGGCTCCCGGAAGGACAAAGGCCAGTGCAAGGAAGCATGGTCCGTGAGTATCACAAAGGGGAGGCCACACAGGTGGTGCCTAAAATGGCAGACTGAATCCACCGTGGCCAACAGCTCTCGCCGAGTTACACAGTAGTTGCGCTCTGCTCGGTTGAAGACTCGAGTGTTGTAGGCAATGATCCTCTCCCCTGTTGCTCCCTCTTGGGAGAGGACTGCGCCTAGGTCTACATTACTGGTGTCGGTGTCCAGAATTAATGGTCATTTTGGGTCTGGGGCAGCTAAGACAGGCTCATGGCACAGGGCTTCCTTCAGACTAGTAAAAGCCTGCTGCTGCTCCTGGCCCCACTGAAATTGTTGTGCCTTTTTCATCAGTTGATGGAGTGGAGCAGCAATTGTAGCAAACCCAGGAACAAATCTCCTGTAGTATGATGCAAGCCTGAGAATGGCCCTTAACTGTCTTAGACTGCATGGAACGGCCACTCACGAACAGGTGTAGTCTTCTGGTTGTCTGTAGCCACTCCTGCTGCACTCACATGGTGTCCTAAGAAGGTCACAGCTCTTTGCATCATCCAGCACTTATCTGGGTGCAACTTCAGGCCAACCTGGGCTATCCTGGTTATGACAAGGTCAAGAGTACTCAGAGTGGATTCAAAGTCTTTTCCATGCACTAAAATGTCATTTAGATAAACCAGGCATGACTCTCGGGGATGCCCTGGAGCACCTGCTCCATCAGACGATCAAAGGTCGCCGGAGCATTACAGAGGCCGAAGGGCATGGTTCGGAACTGCCAGAGGCCTGTCCCCATGGTGAAAGCGGTCTTTGGTTTTGCCTCAGCAATAAGAGCGACCTGCCAATATCCGCTCCGCAGATCTGAGGAGGAGAACCACCTGGACCCCGTGATCTGATCTAGTGACTCATCAACCCCTGGGGGGTGGTAGGAGTCCTTGATGGTCACCTCATTCAGTCACCTGAAATCGACACGGAAGCGCCAGCTGCCGTCCTTCTTGGGACCAATACAACGGTGAAGCCCATGGGCTTTCTGATGGTTCTGTCACTCCTGCTGCCTTCATTTCTTCCAAGCATTGATCCGCAGCCGACTGACTGGTAGGAGGCAACTGCCATGTGCATTGCCAGATGGGAGGTGCATTCCTTGTATTTATGCAGTGCTGCTCCAGCTGTGTTTGGCCGACATCACTGGACGAGGTGGCAAAGACGGCATGACGGTGCGCCAGCAAATTCCACAGCTTTCGTTTCTGAAGCTCCTCAAGGCCCTGGCTACTTTTCTCCCAGATGGTACGGGCTGTTTGAATGGAGGTCGTCCTTCCCTACCTTGAGTGTGAAAACCACAGCTAGAAACCACAGAAGGTTGGACAGATGAGGAGTCAGCATCTGAACCTGAAAGCAGCATTTCAAACGGCTTTAATGATTCTGAAGGGGTTGTAATGGTGGCTTCCTGTGAAATGAATGCTTGGGAGCTAGTGTTAAAGGGGCCCGCATAATGTGATTGGGGACCTGGCCTGATAGAGTGGAAGTAAATCTCACTGAACACTTCTCAAAGATAGAAAGGGTCACTGCACCCAGATCCACAACAGCCGCCACACGACGCAGGAAGTCAATCCCCAAAAGGCAGCATTCAGGGATCTCAGCAGTCCAGGTCCAAATAATTGGGCTGTGTCCATCCACTTCGACCTCTTCCTCACTATGGCCCATCATGGATGCATGCTCACCAGTAATGGTCACCAAGGGGAGATGAGCAGTCTGAATAACTCTTCCTGCCAAAAGTTTAGGATGAATAATAGTGACGGCGGAGCCGTTGTCCAGCAAGGCTCGTACAGCTTGCCCATCCACTTTGGCATCTACTCGACAGCACTCAACTGGACTAATTGACTCAACAGGCGGTTCACGAGGAGGTTCTGGGGTGACAAGTGGGCCGGGAGCACCTCCCTTTACTCTGGCCTCTGCCCATTTCCCGACGGCTGAGTGGAGGTGTTAGTGTCCAAGGTAGCACATTCTCGATGAAGATGGTTGACCCTTCCACAACACCAGCAAGCCATGGACTCCCACTGTTGCATAATTACCCTGTAAGGGCGTGGCTGAGTTTGCTCCCCCGAGCAGGCAGCATAAACCCTGAGGCGGGTGCCATAACTGTTGCCCACTGTCCCGCTGGGTCTTTCCTCAAATATCCCCTCTATAATCTGTGCTTGATCAAGTGCTTTGTCGAGGTAGGATGGCTGGTTGATCAAAAGCGTCCAGCACCAGCGCATCTCTCACGTTTTCACTGAATGTGGGGTAGTAGCAGTGGGCTAAGTAGTGCAAATCAGCCATAAACACACCCAGGGGCTCCCTTGGATGACATGTGCATTCCTGAAACTGCTGTCATAGCGCCATAGGGGGCGTGGTGTCTCCAAAACTGTGAGACAGGGCCTGATGCAACACCTCAGCACTATAGACCTGACTTCCTTGAACATCCAAAAATATCTTCTGTGCATCGCCATCTAAAGCAGCTGCAACTGGCCCACCCTTTCAATTTCATCCCATACATTAGCCTCCGCCACTAACTCAAACTTGTTTTGGAATGTCTCAAAAGAGGAATGTCCATCATATAGGCCCAATTTGAGAAAGCTACAGGTTTTTCTATACCCTTGATTGGGTATGAGTAGCTTAGATTGTGCTGGGTGGCTGGAAAATGTACAACAGTGTGTTAAGGGCCCTTTATCTGGGGAATCTAGGACCCAGCTGTGAGTGGCAGCCTGGGCCCGTGTACACATACATAAAGCGGTCTGTGTTTCCAATGCTTGTTTCTCATTGTTCATTAGTGAGGGGTAAGAATGCTTGTTAACACAGTCAATGGAGCTAGTAAGGGGGTGGGCAGCCACTTGATGAGAGGATTTAAATGGCAGTGTGGTTGGGAAGGGAACATTATCTCTGGAGTCGATTGAATGAGGTTCGCTAGCTTTAGCTTGTAGCCCCCGCGGTGTAATCAAACCGCCCATGGAGCTATATAGGTCAGCAACAAGTTCCGTTTTAACATGCATGCCGCTCGTTCGGGAGGAGTTAGAACTGTAGCTTGAATCCTCCTGATAGACGGAGAAAGTTTCATTAACATTAATCCATGTACTGCGGCTCCACTTGCCGGTATTGTGGTCTAGAATTAGGTGCACGTTCTTGGGAAACATCATCCAACAAGAGCGGTAGGAATGGGTTGGTGGGCGCTAGTGTGCTAATCATCACATTTGCCTCCTCTAGTGCTAGCTCTCCCTCGGAAGCATGGCTGTTCCGCCCATACCGGGGCTCATCTCTATTTTGCCCTGATTCCTCATTGTACAACTGGAGCGATCTTACCAGGTCTTTCTCTATTGTCATCTGGGAGTCTCAACAAGGAGGCTATGGTCGAAAATCCCACATCTGACACCAGTGTAATGTTGCGACTCTCTCCAGAAGAAGACAGGAGGCAACGGTCCAGTTCAAAAGCACCCAACAGGCAGTATTTATTGCCTATAATGTGTACAACCTAAAACACGGGTATCAGGAGGTGTCCTAACTTCCTGAAAAACAATAAACTTTGCGAACTTTCTGACTCTCAGCCACATTCAAATCAAAACTGAACCCCACTTTTTCTCTCCCCCAACCCAACTGTCTCCCCCCCACCTCTTTCTTAACACTGTCCTATAATAATCCCTAATTACTCCCACCCTGACACCTCCCCCCAATCAACAGGTAACCGAACGATGACTGACATCATAATAAAAAAAGGGAAAGGAGAAAATCACACACACATTCATGTGAGGAACAACTGGCCTTGGCGCCACAATATCATGACCCTAGAACTCAAGTGTGTCTTATAACTAAGTTGAGCTAAACTTCTGACACATGATATCTCTTTACTTTTCACACCTCCACTGAGCTCCACACACGAGACAATTTCCAGTTTTACTTGTTGCCTTGGTATTCACATAATTTGCTCTTAACCACTGCAAGGGAGGACCTCAGCTTACCATTCAACCCAATTAGAGAAAGAGATGAAAAGTGAGAATGTGTGGTTGTGCTGCTATAGTGCTCATATTTTATCTTTTTCCATCTGTTTTTTTTCCACGCTAGTGGCAGCTCATTGGATATCCATGTAGTAGTTCTCTCCCTGGCATTTGCTCTATTGATTATGTGTCCAGATAGCGAGCGAGCAGGTCTGTGTGAAGTGGTGCAGAAAGAGAGTGTGGACAAAGGAGAGAAGAATGAGAATGAGAAGGGAGGAGCACAATGAGATGGATGGAGCAGGATGAGAAGGAAAAGAAGCAGTTTGACACAAGGATTCTGGAAGAAAGTCTATAACCCTAAACACATTGGCTATTTTACAGAAAGGTGTTTAAGTTACATATCGACTATTGCTCTGCACTTGTGTGAATCCGTAATGTGATCCTAGTTCTCCTGAGAAATGCTTTCCAGAGAATTCCCAGCTTCAGTGTTAAGCAACCAATCAGAGCTCACCACTACCTCTTTAAATCCAGTAGAGATGTATCATGCAAAAGGCAAAAACAAAACAATATTTAAACTTTATCAATTACTGAGAAGAAAATTTAGCTGTTGAAGATGTGTATTGATTTTAAAGAATGTAAGAGTGTGTATTTACTGTGCCATAAGAGGTACCATACAGAATTGCAAAAATGGTGCTATGTTTTCAAACAGGTCTCTTAAACACTCCCACATTCTGCCATTGGTCGGACAAGCAGATAATCCCGGCCCAGAAATTCACACTAATGTTTGAGCTAATGTTGCTGGTCAAGATGCTCAAACAAGTACTGTTTTGGTAAAATCAGCCTACAAATGGCTTACTTATAGTTGTCTCTGCATATTAAGCTGGGATAGGAGACAGTATTTTAACATAGAAAAAAATAACACTCTTCATCTTTAACAGATGATCCACAAGGAGAGTGAGACAGAGAAATGCCAGGCAAAAGAAGAAACAGAACACAACTGATGACATTTGTGAAAATGCCAGTGTACTGATGGATAGAGCTTCGCACTGGCAGGCGGGAAGACTTCTCTCGGCAGGTGCAGAGTGACACCAAAGAGGACACAGTCAAAGAGAATCGGCAGTCTCATTAATTATTGGCACAACTGAATATCATTAGGCTTTCTGTAGGAATGTCTTTCTATAATTAACTCAAAACATATTAATAATAAATGCACTTTGATAAATTTTTAACAGCTACAGATACTGCTGGTACTTCACCAAACAAATATATGGTGAGCTGTACAAAAGGGTGGCAGTAAAAGAAAATGCTTCTGAAGATGTCAGAGGGTTAAAATTTTCATGACATTTCTTTAACTTAAAGGAATAGTTCACCCACAAAATGATAATGCTCTCATCACTTACTCACCTTTACGCAATCGTATGACTCTCTTTCTTCCGCAGAACACAAACGAAGATATTTTGATGGAGATATGTATTCATTTAAGTCATTGAGGTCCAAAAAGAACATAAAGGCAGCATTAAAGTAATCCATACAACTCCAGTGGTGTAATCCAAGTCTTCCAAAGCGATATGATCAGTTTTGGGTAAGAAACAGACCAAAATGTCTTTATTCTCCTAGGCACAATCATGATTTGAAGCTCACTTACCTCATGCTTGACATATCTCCATCAAAATCTCTTTGTTTGTGTTCTACGGAAAAAAGAAAGTCATAGGAGGTTGAGAAGCCTCGACATTAATGCTTGTCTGCTTCTCCAGGACAAGTAGATTTTTGAAGAGGCAAGTGAAAGAGAGCTTTACTTGCCTGAGCAGAAAAGTAGCCAGATTAAAATGTCAAAAATAGAAAAAAATAACCTGCTATATTTGTGATATAGCCTAGGCCTGTGTCACTTATTAAAAAGTTAATATTCTTATTCTGCTATATAATATATATAATAATATATTATATATAATAATCTAGAGCATGTGGGCTGCCACGTAGATTGGAAGCCAGAGGTGTCTTTCAAATGCCCAGGTTAGAATGTGCAGCAAATTAACAACAATGCCTTGCTTGACCAATCAGAATTCAATTCGACATTACTTAAGGCAGCGGCAGCAAGCCGCGTACTAGTTTTCGTTTTCTAATTTACTAGCGATCTAGTAATAGGCAGCAATATTTCTCAAGCCTCTACAGCCCGGCCAAGAGCCTGATAGAATGGCAAAACACAAAAAGAGAAACACTGAATCGAACATAGCATGTTACAAATCTAAAAAGGGAAGGAAATTCATCCCTACCTAGAAGGATAATTGTGACTGGGTGTGGTATGAAGAGAAAGATCAGATCCCCTGATGCATCCTAACTTGGCTGACAGATAAGTTACTATCCTGTTAATTTTAGTTGTGTAGACTAGCTGATTGACTTGGCTAGAGTATGTTTTCAACTTGGAAAATAAGTTGCTAACTGACGATTGAGATTGAAATATTATATTCACTGTAGCTAAAGTCATTAATAATATCGAAACTGTGGCAGCTACATTGCCCGGTTACATGTTGCCGGCCTTTTTTAGCTGGGTTAAACCATTTTTCTGCACTGTAATCTTAATATGATCCATAGTATCTGTAAATGATGGCGATGGATGCTTTTCTTTTCGTCCTTTTTTCTGTCCAGACAATTAACTTTTTTACTTGGTCAAGTGAATGACAATGCTTAATGTCAAGCCCTAGTGAGTAAAGGATGAGATAATTATAATTTTTGGGTAAACAATTCCTTTAAAGGTGAAATGTGTCATTTTTTGTGATTAACATTTTTTTTTTATTCATACAATAAAAAAAGAAAAGCAAAACAATTATACATAGAATCAACATTTAACCCCCACTATTACCCCTCCCCCTCCCAGTTCCCAACCCTGCCCTGACCCTCAACAAACATTCCTAAAGTCACACATGAGTATACACACACACACAAAAAAAATAACATATATAATAATCACACACATTTACGGATACCTCTCTCTCCACTGCCCCTCCCCAAGAGCCCTCCAAAAACTCCAAATAGTTGCCCCATTTCCCAACAAACAAATCCAAGTTACCCAGTCTTCTAAATGACACTTCCTCAAAAGCTGCCACTCTCCCCATCTCCGTGCACCACTCCTGAAATGGGGGCGCTCCAGCCGACCTCCATCCCCTTATAAAAATTTGTCTGGCGATCATTACACTGGTCAGAACCCAATTTTTATGCGTTCATTCCCCACATTGATGACTGCCCCATTGCCCAAAACACAGAGTCTGGGGCAAAACGAAATCTGAGTGCCCAATGCATCACACATAAAACTCTGAACCTTCAACCAAAATTCTTGGATCTTAACACACATCCAAAAAACATGGGTTATGTCTCCATCTTCTGATTGGCTTCAACAGCAGGTGGGTGTGTCTTTAAGACCAAGCCTATACAATCTAGAGGGGGTCCAACAGAATCGATGTCTTGAATTGCATAAGGCGCACCCTTGCATCTCTAGATGTAGACTTGACATTTTTTAGAATCCTAGCCCACACTCCCTCCTCCAATACCAAGTTTAAATCTTTCTCCCATAATCTCTTGATAGAAGTTAAAGCTCCATCCCCCAGACTCTGAATAATGAGTAATACACTGATGCCTCATGACCTTTTCCAAAAGCAGTAATCACCATTCCCAGAGTATCTGTTGCTTTAGGGGGGTGTATGCTACTCCCAAAAAAAGTACAGAGCAGGTGACGCAGCTGTAAATATCTAAAAAAACTGAGATCTGGGAATACCAAAATGTTGAACCAAATTTCAAAAGATCTCAACATGCCACTCTCATATAGGTCACCGAGTGTATTAACCTCCCTCACAATCCACTCTGACCAGCAGAAAGGGGACTTATTAATACATAATTTTGGGTTCAGCCATATGCTTAAGGCGACATTTAAATAAATGTCCGAATTAAACACTCTGGACACTTTTATCTATACCGAGTGCAAATGCGAGATAACAGGGTGTAACTTAACTTCTCCGGTTAGTTTAATAGAAAGGCTTTGCAATGGCAAAATAGGGGCAAGAACTTCCTGTTCAATACAAAACCAGGGAAGGGCTCTCTCAGGTGGAAGCAACCAATGAGCCAAATGTCTGAGACTGAATGCATAATAATAAAACAAAATCTTGGGTAGGCCTAGCCCACATTTGTCAATTGGCCTATGCAATTTACTGAAATGTAATCTGGGATGTTTACCATTCCAAACGAAGGACTTTGCTATGCTATCAAATTGCTTCAAATAAGAAAGGGGGACATCTATAGGGAGAGACTGTAGCAGGTAGTTGAATTTTGGAATACAATTCATTTTAATAACATTAACCTTCCCAGTCATAGATACATGTAATGAAGCCCACATCGCTCGAAAACCTTTTTATTAAAGGGTCAAAATTAACTCACACAAATTTGCTGGGAATAAAATACCCAAATACTTAATGCCCTGTTTGGGCCACTGGAAGGCGCCCGGCTGAAAAGCCGTTATCAGGCAGTACATTGTTAGAGCCAAAGCTTCGGATTTAGACCAATTAACTCTGTATCCTGAGAACTTAGAAAAGGAATTAATAATTCTGTGGAGGCAAGTCATAGATCTAGAAGGGTCGGAGACGAATAATAAAATATCATCTGTGTAAAGCAAAAGCTTATGCGCCACACCTCCCGCCACCACCCCTGGAAAATCATCCTCCTTTGTTATCGCAGCTGCTAATGGTTCCAGGGCAAGACAAAACAATAATGGGGAAAGAGAGCAACCCTGCCGGGTGCCCCTATCCAGAGTAAAATAATCTGAAATTAATCCATTCGTTTGTACTGCCGCTACCAGTTGTCTATAAATTAACTTAATACAACCAATAAAAATATTCCCAAACCCGTACATTTCCAAAGATCCCGTTCTACCATATCAAACGCCTTTTTGGCGTCAAGTGAGATGGCAGCGACCGGAGTCTGATCATTCGCCACTGACCACATGATATTGATGAAACTCCTAATGTTATCAGAAGAGCTATGGCCCCGAATAAACCCCACCTGATCTATATGTATAAGAGATGTCATAACCTTACTTAAGCCAAAATTTTTGACAATATTTTAATGTCTAGCTGGATCATGGAAATTGGACGGTAACTCTTACACTTGCTTGGATCCTTGTCCTATTTAAGAATCAGACTGATCCGAGCTTGCATCATGGTTGGCGGAAGCTTTCCATTCTTTAATTATTCTGAATAAACTTCTAGCAAAAGTGGAGCCAATTCTGTAGCATAAGATCTAAAAAACTCAGTGGCAAAGCCACCTGGCCCCGGAGCCTTGCCCGTAGGCAAGGCCTTAATTACCTTGCAAGCTCCTCCAAGTTTATCTCATAATCAACAGATTTTTTTTTTCTCAGCCGTCAGTTTAGAAAGTTCTAATGGTTCCACAGAGTTTCTAATATCCTCATCAGTAGACTAAGACATGGAACTATAGAGATCAAGATAGAATTCTATAGAAGCTTTATTAATATCAATGGCCGAGGTAAATATTTCACCACCAGCAGATTTCACTGAGGGAATGGTAGAAAAAGACTCTCTGTTTTATATATCTAGCCAGAAGTTTTCCTGCCTTGTCCCCCGACTCAAAGTATGAGTCTTGCCCTGAATAGCCAAAACTACAACTTCAAAATAGTGTTATATCTGTATTTCAACTGGGTCAATTCTCTGAGGCCATCAGATGATATTCAGCGCTTCACCACTGCCTCTGCACTTTTAATATTCCCTTCCAACTCCACGAGTTCTCGTGCTTTGGATTTTTTGGTGAATGAGGCATACTGTATGATCTGGCCCCTAAGAACCTTCTTAAGTGCATCCAAAGCCATGCCCGCAGAGAATACTGAGGACCAGTTGGTCTCCATATAAGCATTGATTTCAGCCTTTAAAATTTGTTGGAATTCAGGATTTTGCAAAAGGGATACATTAAAGCGCCAACTATATGATTTCCTTTTCTCCAAACTCACCAGGGCATGATCTGAGAATAAAATGTTTCCAATTGAGCAATCAACAACAGATGAAATGAGGGACTTAGATATATATATATATATATATATATATATATATATATATATATATATATATATATATATATATATAAATCTATTCTAGAATAAATCTTATGGACTGATGAAAAAATGTATAGTCCCTACCAGATTAGTTCAAAAGTCTCCAAATATTTGTAAGACCAAGATTTTTACACATCCTGTGAAGCGTCAGTGTTGCTCTAGGGGGCTTGCACACTTTTGCTTCACTATGATGAAGGACTGAGTCCATCAAAAGATTAAAGTCTCCTCCCAACATTATGAGGGGTGCCAGCGGCTTGTAACATCCCTTCAAGATCTATAAAAAAGCCCTGATCATCAACGTTAGGTGCGTAATATTAGCCAAAATAAGACTTTGCCCCTGAATTTCTGCTAAAACAATAATGACTCTTCCTAATTTATCTTTAATCTGTTTGAGACATTTGAATTGTAGATGCTTACTTATCAGTGTAATGACTCCCCTGCTCTTATTTGAGCCAGCACTAAAGAAAACATCCACCCCATATCTTCCCAAATTTTTCAGTTTCCTGCAGGGAAAGATGCGTTTCCTGAAGAAACACTATATAATATTTCTTACGCTTAAGAAGAGAAATAACCTTCCTTCTTTTTATGGGGTGACCCAACCCATTCACATTCCACGTGGACAGAGACAAACTGCTCATATTAACATTTTACATTTTGACATATGAGAAAAAATAGATTGTCTGTCAAAAACAAAATGATAAAGACCACATTCTAACATTGTGCAACAATCAAACCCCAAACTTCCCCCAGAACCAAACAAACAGAAAAAAGAAATACGTGCGCATTAATCCCATGCATGACAGCACCAACTGGCATCCATCCCTCTAAACTCAAACAGTCCATGCACGCCTACAAAAGCCCCCGCAACAACTTTGCCATCACATTGCTCAAGTCCGGTGTTTCATGTGCAGATTCATCCACTCAACAGTCCCTAAGGAGTGTTACTCCACAAAACAAACTCCAGCCACTAGGCGGAACCAGCACAAAAAGAAACAAAAAGGCGATCAGTTCCTCGAACTGTCAAGTGAATGTTCAGTGAGTCGGTCCATTTGGCTACAACGTGAGTACCACAAAATAACTTACTCCATTGACTTTATGAAGGACATCACTTGCTGGGGACATGCAAATGTTTTATGGCCATCCTTAGCATCTATTCTCAATTTGGCTGGGAACATCAGTGCAAAAGCGACCTTCCATTGATTTAAGAGTTCTTTGCATTTCTTGAATCGATCACGTTTCTCTCTTGTCAAAATCGCAAAGTCAGGGAATAAGAAAATGCTGTGGTTCTTCCAAAAAAGCCTTCCTTTACTCCTTGCCTCACGCAACACGAGATCTTTATCGGATGATCTCAGAAATTTGGCCAGAATTGATCGGGGCCTGTCTCCCTCAGTGGATCACTGAGCCGGAACCCTGTGAGCTCGCTCAATTTCCAGCTTATGACCTGTTATGCCAAGCAGATTCGGAAAAGCCCGTCCAGGAATTTCACCATATCCTGGAATTCAGGAATTCCGACAATTCTGACATAATTCGGCCGGTTACGGTTCTCCATGTCCTCCAATTTCTCCCAGACGCGCTCCAAATCCACTTTGGTCACTAGCGGATTAGCAACTAGTTCCCTCTCCGATGACTCCAGATAATCGATCCGTTTCTCGACATCCGTTTCCCACTCTCTTGTGACCACCTCAGTGAATTTCATCTCCATGGCAGTAATCAATCGACGTATTACAGCAAGATCTTCCAAGTCAGCAATGACCTTCGTCAGCATTGCTGATATGTTCAACATTTGTCGCCGAATTTCCCGCATTTCCCCGACCAAATCGAGTCCTGGGCTTGCGGCCTTCTCAGGGTTATCAGCTTGAGCACGTAAGTGTCTTTTAATGTCTCCAGAGCCCGAGGCTTTTGAATTATTTGACATATTGTCCTCCTAGAACAGTTATGGAATAGTGTGTATCGAATCTCACCGATTTATATCATTAAAAGTGTTAAAACTAGCAAAATGCGCAGAGCTCGCCATTCACACGTCCAAACCTCACATGGCGTCACGTGTCCTCCCGTGTGTCATTTTTGGATGTTAAATACTTTCTCCTATCTCAGTTTAATGTAAAGTGACAACTGTAAGAAAACCATTCATAGGTTGATTCCCCCGAAAAGTGTAAACAATGTAGCTCTGTGGTGCTATCAAATCATTGTTCTCTTTTTTTTTTGGGGTATCCTGGCCAGCCTGATAATATATAATGTTCTGCAATAACATTTGGCTCAACCAATGTTGTAAATATGGTAGCAGGACTATCTGAGGGAGATTTCCTGCAACCTGTTTGAAAACAATCATCAAATTTGTCATTCATTTTGATTCAGCAAGCTAGAGGCACAGAAATTACTGCTTTACCTTTAAATGCTGAAACAATATACTGTACATTTAATGCCACTGAACATTATATTTTTTAGCACATAGGCACACTGTTAAGTATGCAATAACATTTTGCTTGTGGCCTTACTTGATTAAGAGCAATGGTATGTGAAAAAAGGATGTACTGATAATTCTGTGCCTCCATTACCATTTCTTCCATTTTCTGGTTGATTGCTTAACATTCTGCTCTCCTTGACTCTTTTTTCTTCTCATCCTCTTTTTTTTCTATCCAGATATTAATTCATTTTTTATGCCCCCTTAACCTCATTTTAATTTTCCCACATCTCTCTCAGAATGAATGCAGAGCTTTCTGTGTCATAACGGTATCTAGATCTTAAGAATAATTTATTACTTCATGGGTTTTGGAAGCAAAGATAAAACCCACAGTAAAGGTGAACATTCTTTGAAGGTAAGAAAAAAAAGCCTGGATATTTAAAACATTTTCAACACTAACGAAGAGATTTTTGTCAGTATTTTTAATTAATGATTTAAATTAAAGGTTTACCCTTTTCTTCATGCACATTTCTGTTCTTATAGCACATGATTCATTGGTGCACATTATTTAAAAAAAAAAAAATATATTGTCTTTTATTTTTTAGCAATAAGTAATAACTCGCACTGCCTCTGAAATGACTTTTCCTGATTGGCTGACTTTGCAAGTTCCTATTACTTTTTCAGCCCCTCCACCCCAACCACCTGGTTCCATAACACCTACTTTTCACAACCCAATCCAACACCAATTTTAGCAGACAAAACATTCGACCACCTGTTGCCAATTTTTTCCCGTGAGATCAGTCTGGTTCCTTGATAAAGAATATCTGCATTTTGCTCAAGCGGTATTTCAAGCATTTTTTGACAGATTGCTTCAGCAGTAAGGCTGCAAGATTCAAACATTGTCAGCACTATAGCGGTGCAATGTCAAAATATCAAACTGCTGTATTGCACTCCAAATTAAAGCAGGAAGAGGTGATAAGAGCAGAGTGGCAAGCAACAAACAGATAGGGTGATCAACCTTCCATTTATATCTAAATTGGATCTATTCCACTGCCATCTAAAAAGCACCACAATGTGTCTTTTGAGAAAGCACAAATATTGTGGAGGACATCTCCATTAATATAATTTTAAATATCCCAGGAGACAGATATGATTTGGACTAAGTAGCACATACATAGTTAGTTTGCTTTTATTGTCCCCTTTAGGGGAAAGTATTTTTGCAGCAAGATGCCAAAACAGACTTGCATTCTAATCACAATAAAACACTATACCCATAAACAACCCAATTACAAATACAACAGCAATACAAAATACATAATACACAATACAAATACAAATTGCACAAAATCGCAACATATGGTTCAGTTAGTTTAATCTGACCATGAGGAGTTCAGTAACCCAATGACCACGGACACAAAGGAGGCCTTAATTCGATTTGTTCTACCGCCTGGCACTCTAAAAGGACAACCAGATGGCATCATCTTGAATTCTTTCTGTAATGGATGGTCAGGAATACTGAGAATCGAGTGTGCCTTACTTAAAACCAGTCTATAAAAGATATCAATAGGCTGGGCTTGATTTACCCCAATTACTTTTCCTGTCACCTTTACAAGGGTAGTTAATCTATTTCTATTTGACAAATTAAGAGTGCCAAACCAAGCCACAATACAAAAGAACAACACTTATTCAATAAAACTCTTTTAAAATAGGGCCATACATTGTCCTCTCATGACCATAGTGAGATATTGTTTTTATTGTCTTATGCTAAGTTTTTCTCTGTCTTTTGCTTGCGGGAAGTTTGTTTGCTGTGGTAAAGAGCAGTGAGGTTGTGCTTCTTGATGAGAAATTCTGTGTTTGCTGGCAGAGTTTCTCTGTGCTTTGTACCCTCCTGTTATAAATAATTCCACAATACCAGAATCTCACAAAGTAAACAATTACAAAGCAGGAGAGCTAAGTAATGCCTAGTGCTCACAATAGTAAATAGCATGCTTGCAAACACACACAAGTGCTCCATATGCAGCTCACACAACTTAGTGAGCTGCCTATAGAGACAGTATTTTTAAGGATCATAGGCATGCTCCCGATGCAAAGGCTATTCCAAAAGCTAGGCATGCTGCCTCCCAAGATACCTAGTTTCAGCCAAATTCTTTTACTATAAAAATAATTTCTATTATATGTAGATACAGTATAAAACATTTTGTGTATTTAAAAAGTTATTATCATTAACATTTTTGTGTGCTCTGTATTTTTATGCCTATTAGGGTATTGCAGCAATGTCTTAAGAACATGCAACTTTAATGTCAATAAGTTGCAAGTCAGGTCTCCCCTGTGGACTTCTGTTTGAGTTACTGCCTTTGCAGAGTGTTCTAAATCGGTCACTAATGAGCTTCCATGATGGTTAGGATACAGTCTTAGAAGCTGTGTTGTAGTATCAACATAATCACACGAGAAGTCAGAATGTTGCTTCCGAAAGTTCTAGTACCCTGACATTGGCCCTATTATGCCAGCGCATTGCATCAGCAGCATGGGAGACCCGGGTTCTCATCCTGAGTTGAAACCACAAAGTAATCGCATTTGCACAATCAGTGATGAGCATGATTCGGAGGATCCATTTTTTCTCTAAAATTATATTTTTACTTCACTGAAGGTTAGGTTTAGGGTTGGTAGAGTTAATAAAATATGCATTCCTATTCACTGTATTACATTATTTACAGCTAAAAACAATTCGCTTTACTACTCACTTTTGGCTCCCCTCTGTTGCCGTTTTACCCAGAAACTGGAGAACGTGCCATACATTCAAAAATGTTTCCCGCTTTGGCCACTGGGGGCAGTGTTTTAAAATTTAGATAGGGACAGGCCAAGTTTAGCTCAAGAAAAGTCCACCTACTGTTTCCGAATTTACTGTGAGATCAGTCTTGTAGTACTCAAGGCCAGACTTGGTCTTCACTGCTGAAATGCAATTCCAATGCTAGTCTAGGGTGGTTTATGCTGGTTTGAGGATTGTCTAGCTGGTGGGCTAGCATAGCCTAAAGCTGGTGAAGCTGGTCAACCAATATGGTTCTTTTGTTATGATGTTGGATGACTTCTGCCCAATCTTGATGGAGGCCTGGGCTTGATATGAAGTATAGAGAATTAGAAAAGCCCCTCCATAATCTCCTCCAACATCACAGCAGATATAAATCCTTCCATGAGCTCTTGGGATGAGACACTTCCACTGGTGAGGGGCAAAATCTGATGGACAACCTAGCCTGCTTTTATTGATGACATCCCCAGATGAATGGCCCATGTGCTATCATTACTTCAGGCAATGGGACCATAAATCACTGCATTATCCTGTCGACCAGCATGCCCCTTAATCAGGATGGTGTGGAGGTTTTGCCTACCAAAACAACCACAACCATTACCATCACTAATCTTAAACCCTCCATCATTATACCAGACCTCTAGTAGTCTGAATTAATCCAGCCTTTAATGCTTTCATTTTCTTGTCATAATCCTAACCCTACAGTAACCCTAAGCCAAAGCCCAGCCCTGAATAATGGATGTGCACATGTAGTGATTGGTGTTTACAATGGCCCAAAAAGTATTTGGACTTTTAAAGGAATATTTAGGGTTCATTACGAGTTAAGATCAATCGACTGTGTTTGTGATATAATGTTGATTACCACAAAAATTATTTCGACCAAAAAGTCGAGGTTAGAGAGAGCCACTTACAATGGACGTAATCAGGGCCAATTATTAAGCTATTATGTCAAAATGGTCAGGAGCTTACTGTAGCTAGCTCACCAATTCTGCTCAATAATTTCAAACAAGCCTGATGTTGTTTAATGTAAAATTTGTCAATGTGAAATTTATTTATAAAGCACAATGATTAAAACAACGATTGTTGTGCAATGTGCTGTACAACCACATTTACAAAAAAGAATACAATGAGGATTTGACAATAAGAAATTTAAACCAGAAACACACAATAGTAGTGTGGTGGTGGGGGCGTGGTTGAGCTCCGGCTTGTGAATGGAGAGTGAGATCAGGAGATGAGAATGGTAAGGATCATCACCTGGCAATGATTGTCTCTAACAGCTGTTTGTCATTGCAGTGAGAGTGGAGACGGGCTTTAAGAGCAAGCTGGACGCCAGTGAGAAGGGGGAGAGTTATGAGACACAAGCTGAAGAGACTGTACTGTAATGTGTACACTGAAAAGCATGTTTTTGAGTGTGTCTGCTGCAAAGCATGAATTTTGAGTTTAAAATAAACATACAGTTTGAATTTAATTTGCCGTCTCCCGCTTCCTCCTTTCCCCTAACTGTGAACATTGTTACAAGTAGTTTGTGAAGTGATTATCTCAGCAGAATGTCTTGATGGTCAAGGGATTAACAGCCTCCTTCTTACAGACACTAATGCGTACTCTGTCTCCATCCACCTGGCTGGTGATTATGTAAATAAAAAAGCTCACACCTGAAAATCAGAGGAAAAATTGGATAGTGTGGTGTTGGCTTAAAACACGCTTAAAAGTAATATACACTCACTGGACACTTTATTAAGAACACTATGGTCCTAATAAAGTGCCTGACATGGTCTTCTGCTGTTGTAACCCATCTGCCTCAAGGTTCAACGTATTCTGAGATGCTATTCTGCTCACTAGTCAAGTCAAGTCATTTTTATTTGTATAGCTTTTCACAACACACATCATTTCAAAGCAGCTTTACAGGAAATCATGCATTAACA
The DNA here is from genome assembly GCF_019703515.2 of Myxocyprinus asiaticus. Classification (NCBI taxonomy): domain Eukaryota; kingdom Metazoa; phylum Chordata; class Actinopteri; order Cypriniformes; family Catostomidae; genus Myxocyprinus; species Myxocyprinus asiaticus. The sequence continues at coordinate 10,122,936 of NC_059378.1, read as the reverse complement.
AAAACAAAAAAAATTACTGTAATATCTATAATGTCTTACAGTGATCATTGTGTAGTTTAATTAAATATTATTGTAAAAAGTGTATAGAAATTAAATAATTAAATAATAATTGTATTTGGAACCCCTGTGAGCAAGCTGAAGGCGACTGTGGCAAGGAACACAATACTCCATAAGATGTTGGTTAATGGAGAAAAATAACCTTGGGAGAAACCAGGCTCACTGTGGGGGCCTGACTTGACTTTCATCAAGTTCTTCTAGACTTTTTGGCTTACTGAATATGTGAGACAATTCTGGAAGATTATTAGTGAAGCTATCTTTAGTGGTCGAAAGAATAGTTCTACCTGAACGATAGTGTGGTGTAGATTGAGTGACATTAGCTGATCGCAACAAACAAGAGACAAGGTAATGATCTGAGATGTCATCACTCTGTGGTAGAATTTCTATGGTATCAACATGAAATCCATATGACAGAATTAAATCTAGCGTATGATTATGGCGATGAGTTGGTCCTGTCACATTTTATTTGACTCCAAGAGAGTTGAGAATATAGATAAATGCAAATCCCAGTGTGTCATTTTCATTATCTATGTGAATGTTGCAGTCACCAACAATTAAAGTTCTATCTACATGAACTACTAGATCAGATAGAAAATGTGCAAATTCACCAAGGAAACCACGGGTGAGTAAGTCACGGGTGATCTATATACTGTAGCAAAGGCAAAAGACGACAAAGATTTTTTATTTATTTCTGACAGTGTCATATTAAGCATTATTAGTTCAAAAGACTTAAAATTATCCTGTCCTCTGAGTAACACCAAAAACTTCACTGTAAATTGTAGCAACACCTTCTCCTCGACCCTTCAGAGGAAGGTCATGTTTATAACAATAACCTGGGGGAGTAGATACATTTAAACTTATATTTTCATCTGGTTTAAGCCATGCTTCATTCAAACAGAGCACATCCAAACTATGATCTGTAATCATTTCATTTACAATTAGTGCTTTGGTAGAAAGAGATCTAATGTTTAGTAGCCCTACCTTTATATGATGTTTATCTAAATTTTTTTTTAAAGTTTTTTTTCAAGTTTGTTCTTAATCAGTTTTTTCTAAGTGATTAAGTGAGAGTTCCCTGTCTGTCACTCACTCGAAATTGTGTCAGTGTATTGACACTAGGGGTTAGCTCTTGAGAGCCCCAATCACCTTTGCTTTATTCAGAAAAGTCCAATGAAAATTGGCGAGTGGAATTTGCCTGCCACTCTCCGCCCCGGACATACGGGTATAAAGGAGATGGCGTGCACCACTCATTCAGGCTTGTTCTTCACAGCCGAGCGCATGTGTGTTCGTCCCGTCACCTTACCTTCTGCTGCTGGAATTTACGGCGCATATCAGGGGTCACCCTCGCACGATCGAGTGTTGTGCTTCCCCTGGGCGATTCGGCGGCTGAGTCCACAGGTGTTAAAAGAGTATATTCCAAAAAACGATTGGCGTCTTTTTAAAGATGTCCTTTCACCTTTGTGCTACTGGGTGTGGCTGTTATCTCTCCCCACCGGATGGCCATGAGATCTGTCTTGAGTGCTTGCGGTCGCAGCTCTCTTCCTTCTTCGTGAAGCAGAGAGCCACCATGGCTGCTTCCCGACCCGGTCCGTCCTGGGTTGAGACTCAGGCGGCTGCGTTGGCAAGCGCCCCGTGGACCTCCCAGCCCCCAGCACGCTCGTTCTGCCCGGTAGAGTTCATGAGCGAGGTAGACGGTCCACCTCAGGGTGGATTTAATATCCTCAAAGGCACGAGGAGATTGAATCCCCCTAGACCGCACCTGCTTCTCTCTTGGGATCTCTTACAGAGATCCCCCTTTGTGCCCCAGGAGCAGGCTGAGCTCAGCACTTTATCACTGAAGACGGCCCTCCTGGTGGCGGGTGAGGGTGGGGGACCTGCTGGTGCTCTCTGCCACCAGTGAATGCCTGGAATTCGGGCCGGTACACTCTCACATGATCTTGAGACCCCGGCCCGGTTACATACCCAAAGTTCCCACCACTCCCTTCCGGGATCAGGTGGTGAACCTGTAAGCACTCCCTTCAGAGGAGGAAAACCCGGCCTTGTCGTTGCTGTGTCCAGTTTGCGCCCTGCGCATCTATCTGGACCGCACACAGAGATTTAGATGCTCGGAGCAGCTCTTTGTCTGCTTTGGAGGGCAGCAGAAGGGGAAAGCTCTCTCCAAACAGAGGTTATCCCATTGGATTGTGGATGCCATTTCTCTGGCTTACCAATCACATGAACTGCCGTGCCCTTTAGGAGTCCGGACATACTCCACCAGAGGTGTTGTGTCCTCCTGGGCACTGGCGAGGGGCGCCTCTCTAGCAGACATATGCAGAGCAGCAGTTTGGGCTACACCCAATAACTTTGCGAAGTTCTACAACCTGTGCATAGAACTGGTTTTGACCAGAGTGTTACGGGGTAACAACAGGTAGGCCGGGCGGCCGGTTGGGTATATCGCTTGCATTGCACCTTTCCCCTTTTGAGGTGATAATGTGCGCTATCTTGTCCACAACAGTTCCCCGTAACTGGTGAACAATGGACACCTCTTTAATTCCTTAAGCACTATTCGGTAGTGAACTCGGCGGAGGAGTAATGCCGCCAGGCCCAGTACTCGTGGTATGCCCCTTTTCAGGTGAGCCTGTGTACTTGGGATCAGTGCTCCATACATGGTGATTCCCCCCTCGGTAATCCCATATGATGCGTTTCCACTGTTCGGTTTCCCCTCAGGTGAACCCTGTGTTTCCCCTCATCAGAGCTCTGCCTCGGCCACTGTTGCTGTGTACCCTCTCCGTAGATAGGGTCCTCCCCAGGAAGGGTTACCGCCTGTAGCTTCATCGGGTAAGTGCCTCCTCCCACCCTTATTGGGACCCGGGAGACACCTTACCTAACTCGCTGGAAGGTCACGACGTGGTCGAGCACTCGCTGCGAGGCACGCAGCAGCCTGCCTGTGTCCGCTCCTCCATACCTTGCGATATGGTTCAGCGCCTGCGGCGTTTCATATAGGAAACCCTAGTGTCACTACATCAAAACAACGTCGAGTGAGTGACAGACAGGGAACGTCTTGGTTACTGATGTAACCTCTGTTCCCTGATGGAGGGAACGAGACATTGTGTTCCTCCTGCCGCGGCACTGAACTGACCGCTGACATGGCCGGGACTCTCTCTCAGCTCCTCAGCACAACTCTGAATGAGTGGTGCACGCCATCTCCTTTTACACCTGTATGTCCGGGGCAGCGAGTGGCATGCAAATTCCACTCACCAATTTTCATTGGCATTTTCTGAATAAAGCAAAGGTGATTGGGGCTTTCAAGAACAAACCCCTAGTGTCACTACATCGACACAAAGTCTCGTTCCCTCCATCAGGGAACAGAGATTACATCAGTAACCGAGATGTTTTGTGTTTGGTAGTTCGGGGAACAGACACAGTCTCTATGTGATATCTAGGTGATACAGTCTCTATGTGTTGTAGTTTATGTGACCTATGTGATGTCCCAAGGCAGCTAGCAGATGTTCGGATTAACCAGTTTGTCTGCTTCCTGACCTGGGCCCCAGTTAGTCAAATACAATCATTATTAAGACTATGAGTCAAATTACAAGAGAGGAGAGTGGCACCTTCCCTGGAGGGATGGAGTCCGTCTCTATTTAGCATGTCAGGTCTACCCCAAAAACTCTTCCAATTGTCTATAAATCCTATGCCATTCTCCAGACACCACTCAGACATCCAGACATTCAATGACACTAATCTACTATAAACCTCATCACCACGACAAGCAGGGAGGGGGCCAGAGCATATTACAGTGTCTGACATAATTTTTGCAAGTTCACACACCTCTTTAACATTATCTTTAGTGATCCCCGACAGGCGAAGCCGGACATCATTAGAGTCGGCATGAATAACAATTTTAGAAAATCTACGTTTAGCATTAGCCAGCACTTAAAAATAGTGGCTGGAGTCTCTGTTTCTACATTCCTCACAATAGAATCACCAATTATTAGGGCTCTTTCAACATGATTCTCAGTGGGTGCATCATTGAGTGGGGAGAATCGATTTGATACCCTAACAGGAACGGGAGAGTGGTGTCGCTTTGCTGAGCGAGTATGTCGTCGAGACGTCACCCAATCTCCCTGCTGCGGGGGCTCTTCAGCCGGAACCAAAGTGTGTGTGATGGTTGCTGTACTACCCGCATCCGAAACAGTATATACCGGTTTCTCTTTCTCACTGACCTCCATCAACCTGACTAATTCCTTACATTTATCGCATGTAAATCCCTCACTGTTGATGGAAGAAGCTATAGTAAACATGTGGCATGTAATGAAGGAAGCAATAACATGAGTGGATACCATGACTTACCACAATTGTTTGTTGTTGTTGTTGTTATGGTTGTTCTTGAGCGGCGAGTGTTTGAGATCGATGTGGTTCCTAATCAACAGATGTCTGAGATTGATGCAATAATCCATGTAAAACACAGTGGAGAAAAACTAATGCACTCAGTCGAGACGCTAGATGTAGACAAGCAGAAAAAATCAGAAAAAAGAAAGAAAAAAACATACAGATGAAACAGTAGAAAAGCGTAAAAAGCCAAAGCACGTGGTAAAATGGTAAAGGATAAACGATTAATGTATAAGAATAAGAATAAGCAATGTGGGGGCCTGGGTAGCTCAGCAAGTAAAGACGCTGACTACCACACCTGGAGTCGCGAGTTCGAATCCAAGGCGTGCTGAATGAATCCAGTCAGGTTTCCTAAGCAACCAATTGGCCCGGTTGCTAGGGTGGGTAATGTCACATTGGGTTAACCTCCTCGTGATCGCTATAATGTGCTTCTTGCTCTCGGTGGGGCGCATGGTGAGTTGTGTGTGAATGCTGCGGAGAACAGCGTGAGCCTCCACACACACTAGGTCTCCGCAGTAATGCACTCAACAAGCCACATGATAATATGCTGAGGCAACTGAGATTCATCCTCCGCCACCCGGATTGAGGTGTCACTTAGAGCACATTGGGACTTGGGCATTCCAAATTGGGAAGAAAAAGGTAAAAAAAAAAAAGAAGAAAAAAAAGAATAAGCAATGTTAAGAAGGCTGGCAAGCTACAAACACTCATGCAGCATGCTGTCAGCAACAGGAAGACTACAGGAACAGGAACACTATAATTGTACAGAGTAGTTATCTGACTTACCGTAGCCTTTCTGTCAGCTTAAACTGGCCATGTCAGTCTGGCCATTCTCCATTGACCTCTCTCATCAACAAAGTGTTTCTGTCCACAGAACTGCAGCTCACTGGATGTTTTTTGTTTATGGCACCATTCTGAGTAAATAGAGACTGTTGTGCGTAAAAATCCAGGAGATCAGCAGTTACAGAAATACTCAAACCAGCTCGTCTGGCACCAACAATCATTCCACGGTCGAAATCACTGAGATCACATTTTTCCCCCCATTCTGATGGTTGATGTGAACATTAACTGAAGCTCCTGACCCATATCTGCATGATTTTATGTATTGCACTGATGCCACATGATTGACTGATTAGATAATCACATGAATAAGTAGGTGTACAGGTGTTCCTTATAAAGTGCTCAGTGACTGTATATTGAAAGAAAACGGATTTGCGCAAGTTTCATGATGTTTGTTAATGAAATCTGTTTAAACTACATCTGGATATTTGCAGATGATATATGATAACATTTTTGTTGATATTTGTCTTTTTATCATTAGACAAGACAGTTAACAGTTACAGGGAACTGTTGAGAAGAAAGAAACGCGTGAGGTTTGTGAATGAAATCTGTTCAATTGAGATATCCGCATACAGTATTTGCAGATGGTATATGATAGAAGTTTTATTGATATATGCCTTTTTGTCTTAGACAAGACAGTTAACAGTTACAGTGAACTGTTCAGAAGAGAGAGAGAGAGAGAGACAGAATGAAATAGCAGAGCACTTTATACATCATGAGCTCATACGCATCTGTCACGGCTCTGATAAATGTAAATGACTGTTTAAATGTTGCACATTGGTCTATTATTGTGGTAACATGATGACAACAAAATGAACTGCGATTGCTCATTTACATGTTTCAGACAGCTCCTTCAAGTGCAAGCAGGCGATTCTCTGAGCTTTCGCAGCTTAAGAAACTAATTAGCCAAATGAAAAAATGTATCAGCCAATGCCTATCATTTAAAAAATACCAAATATTGGTCGATTTATCTGCCTCTGCAATATATTGGTCGACCACTATTCAAGAGTGTCAGATTTTTTTATTTTTGGGGCCACTACATGAATATGAATATGTAATACAGTCTCCAAATATATTGCAATAGGGTTCAACAACATGGAATAAAAATTTCAGCTGTTTAACAGTTTTAAGGTGATGCCTGCATTCTTTTGCAAAGTTCACACAGTCATTGGTCTGACACCTGATTCCACCCTCAGGACAATCCAATAAGACCAAAACAATGAAAGGTGCTCACTCTAGCATCCTCACCATTTTCTCTAGGATTTCTCCCAGTTTGTGCTTTGTTTAGAGTTAGTCATTGGACACAAGCACAAATGTGCAGTCAGTGGACTGAAATGTTTTCACAATATGCCTGAAATTAAGCACATTTATGCATATTGCTCTAATTGTGTTAAGGCAATAGATCCCACACCCCTGTTAAACCCACACCCCCAGCTTAAATCAGCCTAAACTGGTAGGCTGGTCTTACTTGGTCACACAGCCTGGCCAGGCTGGTCAGTTGGCTTTTTTTACAGGGGTTTCGGGAGCTTTTCAGCTGGTCAGGCTAGGAGACAAGAGTAAACCAGCTAAGATCAGCATAAACCAACTAAGACCAGCAAACCATCTTGGGCTGGTTCAAGCCCCACTACCACCATGTTGTTGTTGTTAACATTGAAAGGATGATGAATTAAAATGGGTTATGTTGGTGCAGCATGATATTAGTATGATTCAAATGATGTCACATATCACACACGCAAGCTTGCACGCAAATCACATAAATAGAACATGTCAGTGAGAAGGGGTGGGGTGAGAGGAGGCTGCTTGTGACTAAGGCTGAATTACTGTATGTGCAAACAGCGACTGCAGCAGCACAAGAAAGACAGAAGGAGAGAGAGAGAGAGGGTGAGATAAAGGAGAGTAAGAACAAGAAGAAGGGAGAGAGGATTTGAGATACAAGTTTAATTATATATACTGTATGACCAAGAACTCAGATAGGAAAAGACATTGTGTTGATTTAAAGAGAAAGTTTACCCAAAAATGATCATTCTCTCATCATTTATTCATGCTTATGCTGTCTCAAACTCATGTGACTTTCGTTCTACTGCAACACAAACAAAGGAATTTTTAAGGATATATAATGTGTTTGTCTCCATATAATGCAAGTCAAAGGTGTCCATACCTGTCAAGCTCAAAAAGGAAATAAAGGCAGCATAAATGTAATCCATAAGACTCAAGTGGTGCCAGGGCCACTGTCACTTCCGGGGCTTCATCATGCCTCCAACGGACAAGCGCCTTTGGCCTGCCGATTACCTTTGGGCCAAAGAAGACCAACTGGGGACTGCGAAGGGGTCGATGTCAAAGGTGGAGTTTTGCTGAGTCAGGTCTGGCTTTCACCAAGCAAAGACCGAAATAAGCAAACAAACAGCAGCTTCAGTCTCCACCATGTTCATTTTGAGGGCTACCTAGTCTCCAGAGTCTAATACCTCAGCTTGAGCTTCCCTCTTGCTTGTGAAATGGGCGGGGTGTGTGACGTTGGCACCAGGCCAGCGTATTAAAGGTGGGTTTTAGGGCAACGCTGCGGAGCTATTGATAATTTTTTATCTTGCAGCTCAAGGTCTGAGGCGACTGGCCCCAGCTGACCAGTTAATAGCCCTGGCTCACACTGGCACAATAGTGTAAATGCAGCTATTCCACAGTCTTCATGGATCATTCATGAGCGAGGAAGACATTATTCACTGAAATCAAATATCAAATCATATCAGGTTTGAAATCAATAACTTCAAATGTCATTGGTTCTTGCGTGTTTTGTGATCAAACATCACTGATGTCAAACCTGAAGCTTGACAGCCCCAGTCCCTTTTTACTTTCATTACATGAAAAAGAGATGCCAGAATATTCTTCAAAAATTCACCTGCTGTATGAAGGAAGAAAGTCATAGGGGTTTGGAATTATATGAGGGTGAGTAAATCATGACAGAATTTAATTTTTTGAGGAACTATCCCTTTTTATCTTCACCTCCATGCTGTTTTGTTAAATGAAAAATCTCTATTTAAATCCCTTTTATTCTGTCTCTCTCTCTCTTTCTTTCTGCCCACAAGGCTAATGAGGACTGGTCACACACTCTGGGCCCTATAAGCATGTATGTGTGTGTGTGAGCTCTAGCAGTGCTCTGTTCTTCATCCGTCCTCGGTGGCATTGAGGTGCACAGTAATTATCTGCTTTGACCTTTCAGCAACTCACCTGGCACCATGCGCCTATCCTGAGAGACTCTGGCCAGCCCTGAGAGAGTACGTATAAGTGTGTATGTGTGTAAATTTGTGTGTGTGTGTGTACCTCCAGAAGGACAGGAGAGCTGGCGAGGACACTGTGGTCCCGCCCTATGATTATTTTGTGCTAGTGAGCACACCAGGCAAACCGGGAGTCACTCCAAACAATATGCAGTTTTTCGCACAATGTAACAGGTGGAACATCCGTGGGAAAGAAATTTTACATTATGATGTAATTGAACGCTTCACATATTCTCAGTCTTATTTATGAAAGTCAGAGCAGCACTGCAGCTTTCCGAAAAAATAATTAGTTGCACCGACAAAAGTAAGGAGAAAAATGCCTACAAGAGCTATTCTGTTATGAGAGCTGGGGAACTTCTGTCTGTTATGTACCTATCGATTATACAAATGATTTGTGTGTGGAAGTTGTAAAAGTCAAGTCAATCAAACAAAAAAATTTAAAACACTCTCAGAGAGCTAATGGTAAATGGATGAGTCATGTGTTTATTTAAAGGAGTTCCAGTCTTTACTAAACCAGCTGGACCTCCATGTAAGACAGATTTCCCCAAATAGAACAGAAAATCAGTCTGAAATGGAATTACTTAGAGTCATCCAAATTAAAGAATGAAAGTAATACAGGTTTGGTTTTGCAACAACATAAAGGGTGAGTAATAGATGACAGAATTTTAAAGGAAGTAAATGAATGTTTTTCAAACACTTGTCTCTTTGCTTTTCACAAAAATATGCATGGCTGCTCTACAATTTTATGGTGTAATGCTTTGCATAGTTACATTCTCATGATTAAAATGGGTAATTAACAGTACTTACTCTGTTTGGATACAAAGAGCAAAGTACTCTAATTGTAACAGAAAGAACCATTCATTCTTGTGAGTTGCAGTAGGAATGTAATATCAATGTATGTTACTGTCACCACCTATAAATATTGAGATTCTGGCCTGAGAGACATCCACCACAACAACCATCATCAACCCACATGCCTCCAGACTACACACCCACACTAAACAGTGTGCCATTAAACAGAATAAAAAAAATAAAAAAAATCAGCCAATGCAGTTTCTATGTAAATGCACAACAGAGCCAGGCAAGTGACTAGAATAGAAAACACGGTGGACGGACAGAGAGCAGCAACAAATCAACTTGGGATAAGAAAATTTTCAGATCTACAGCTAGCTTGGCTTTTTTTTTTTACCCTCTGAGCAAAGTTGTGATTTAGGAAGGATATTCGCTGTTTGACACCCCCCCCCCTTGTAAAGGAAAGAGTATACTGTAAATTTTTCTGCATGCCGTTGCATCTCGCACACAGTCGAGCACGCAAGCCAGTACGGATGCATTTGTCGCAAGCGCGCAACGACTGCTTTGTAATACTCTGTTAGTACAATCGATGGCAGGTACATAATGTATGCAGATGACGTTCACAGATGCTGACTCAAAAAACAAGACTGCACGTGGACAGTACGCAGTGTGCGCGTCAAGTTGCAGGGAAAATCAATGTATACTTTGGCCTTAAAGGCTGGGTTAAACTTTTCCACATGCCGTTATGTCTCGCGTACAGTTTAATGCTCGAGCCTTTCAAAGTATAAACTTTTGACCGCGAGCACGGCCTGCACAGATGCATTTGTGAATGCTTTGTGATATTCTTTTAGTACAGTCAACACCAGGCGCATGTGCAGAGTGCAAAGTTTGCACCACGTGTGAGACATAGTGGCATGTGGTAAACAGAAATATACTTGGCCTTAAGAATTACCTTTTTTCTCCTTTCCACACATAGAAATGCACACACACATAAGGAAACATGCATACTTACAAAACGTAGTCCCCCCCTTGCACCGCCAACCCACTGGTCATATCATAGCATGTTGTTGGGCTGCTTTAGGGAACTGTGGACAGCCTATAAATGTGTAATTGATGGTCGCTCGTAAATGCCCATTCTTTTCCCTTCCCTTTTTTTTAAAGAGTAGCTGAGTAAAATAAAGGGGCACGAAAGGGCTTGTTTCAATTTATGGCAGTGTGGAATTATTTGCCAGGCTTCACGTCTCTTTCAAGGTAAAAAACATGGTCTCCATGGGAACCAGAATGTCCTGCACCTTTTATGTTCAGTCCAGTAGACCCTAATGACACCATACACTGTTATGTTGGAATTCTGCACTGGTACTCATTAAAACACTGTGATATAATCAAAATCATGGAAAAATGGGATTGCATCAAGGGCTGGATGGTTGCTGTTATGACATTAAATAACTACTCATAAAAAGGGAAAGGTCACATGGCAGAATTACAACCAAGGGCTTGATGTTGAATGGGTGAATGGTTCAAGAGGACCAAGACAATGGTTTGTTGAAGTGATTTGGTGTCATTCACTCTGTCTGTTTACCTTTTTTGGACTTCCCTGTTTGACTTCTTGTGGAAAATGTAATCCTACCATCACTTCCACAAATATAATCGTCTGAAGCAAGCTATAATTTGATTCCTCTAGATATCATGGTAAGGCAGAGTTTGCATGACAAACTGAGAAAAATATAAATATGTAATGGGCTTGCTCAGATACTCACTTTAGATTGCAAATTCAATCTGTCAAGCATTGCTGTTGAGTTACCTCAAGGCAGAGCAAGGGCACAACATGAAACATTTTCTTTAATTTAAATATCCCAAACAGATGCCCTTAATTTATTCAAAAGCCAGCTACCATTGTTGCTCCCATTTTTATCCCAAATTTCTCCCATTTTTCATTCAAAGACACAATATAAAGAATTCAACAACTTTATTTTAACCAGAAAGCTTCCTTTTGGTCAATCTGCTTCATCAGAAAGGCTATGCTGGTTGACCAGAATTTTTTTTCTTTGCAGGTGAAAAACATTGGTATGCTGTTTGAACAGAACTAACCAACTTGGACCAGGATATAAATTCCTGCTGGTTTAAACTGGTCTTTTAAGCAGGGTATTTGCCATTTTAGGAAGATCAAACAGTGGAAAACTTCAAAAACAGGTTTCCCATTACAGCAAACACAATATACTACATTGAGAGGTTCATGGCAGCATAACATAAACCTAAACAATTTCTCAGTTATTGCTTTACGATAATTTACACATGCTATATATAATCTATATTATCTTTGCACTTTATGAAAGCTGAGAATGACTCTGGAGAACACATGTCAGTGTAGGGCCTGTCTATACTGCCTGTGTTCTGACCTTTGCATAACTAGCACACAGAGCAGATCAATGACTGAGTACTAGCGCTATAATGAGATCAAGCAGGAACCAATGTGCCAGGGAAAAGGTTTGTGTAGAGAAGACATTTGTGTTGTGCCTGAAATGAAGAGAGTTGTGAAATGGGAGAGGCAAAGATGAAGGTGAGTATTGAGTGGTTTTAATCAACACACCTAGGAGTCCATCGGCACTGCCACATTTCACACACTTTGTTGAATATGGGTACAGCGCCACACTCACACATACATTTTCAGCGCCATAGGGAACCTGGTGCGTCTGAAGGGTATGCTACTCAAAGGCTGGGATGATATTCCTCATTTTTTCTAAATGATTGTGCTTGGTGCTATAAAGTGTCTACTCTATTAGGCTTTTATTCACTTCTAGGGTTTCCCCAGCCAGGCAAGATTGAGGGAGCGGTTGGAGTGCAGTCAATTATTTCTTATTGATAGCAGGCTGTGTATGATGGAGAGTTAGAGAGAGAGAGAGGAAATGCATTTTTAGGCATTGTAAAGTGTGTGCGTGCGGTTGGAGTTGGATGGAAAATGTGATTATGAGAGAGAATGACGTGTGTGTCCATCATTATTGAGGAAGCCTTTGCACGATGTCCCTGTATCTAAGCTGTGTCAGTTCACTCAAAAGGCACCAATAAAGGTAGCATTTATTTGAACTGTCATTGAAAGTGAAGTGTGTAATTTCTGCACCTTTAGCGGCACCAAATTGCTCGGGTAGATGACCACATTTACATGCACTTAAGAAAAGTTTTTTTCCAAGGTTTTTGCAGAAAGTGGCATTCTGAAACGCCATGTAAACAAGAATGGCAATTTCCTTAAGCCGTTAAAGGGATTAAGAGAAAGCGGTTTAACACATCCAGTTTACTCCTCGAGAATGTGGCTTAATGTGGCCACGTAAACTTAAGCGCCATTCTAACAGGTTATTGAGGAGTGCACATGTGCGTGAACAGACTGAAGAACAAATGTCATAGGAGGGAGCACTACAACAAGTCAACAAAACTGAAAGAATTCAACGTTACTGGGATTACAGTAAGAAAAGCACATACACTATAAACTATACCCAGTTATACACACCAATGTAAAATACTGACTATTCCTTATGTTCGTATACAGTATATGCGCTAGTACACTGGGGGAATCTCAGAGTTTTACATAAAAGGGAAACCCCACTATTGCAGCGCAATTCCACTGCAGGTTGCGATAGAAACTAAAGGAAACAAACACAGCAACAATACTGAAATATCTGGAAATATAGCAAAGCAACAGGGAATAAAATAGTGAAGTCTTTCTCCAATGCCATGTTTGTTTTTTTACACAAGTGTTGCCGGGAAATTACATTGCTGTGGAGAAAGCTGCTTACTGACCGAGCCGCATGTTTACTGGAGTAAAGAGTACACTTCTTATACAGTGCATGTAAACCGGAACACTGCTTTCTCGCAATACGCTGCTTTCTTGCAATAAGCTGCTTGCTGGTGTCCATGTAAACGTAGTCATTGTTGCTGTGTTGGGCTGGTGGGGATGCTCAAAAAAACAGAGCAATGTTTTGATAGTGACACAGAGCCACAGTGTTTACACTTTTGAGGGGAATCAACCTATAAATAGTTAACTTACAGTTGTCTCTGTATATTGAGCTGGGATAGGAAAAATAATTAAAAACAAAAAATGACACACTTTACCTTTAACTCAGTAATTCTTATGCATCTGTAAATTAATTTGCATGGAGTATAGTGTATGTGATGTTAATGTATTCATTAGATGTAACTGCTGTGGTATGTAGAGAGGGAGATGACTGTGGGACCTGCCAGGCTAGTTTGTGACTTTGTATCTCTTTGTCTCACTCAGCAGTCGGAGACATGCCTGTAGGAAGGGCCTCATGTGTGACAGCTTTCCAGACACCATGTTACTTTTACTCCAGGGAGACAAGGCCTGACAGCCCCAGCAGCCAGTCCGCTGCACTCAGTGGATTGCTTATTTACAAAACTCCCTGCTAGAATGTTGATGAACAACCCTCTCTCTCTCTCTCTCTCTCTCTCTCTCTCTCTCTCTCTCTCTCTCTCTCTCTCTCTCGCGCTGGGGAATCGCTACTTGCTCTCTACTGACCTCTGTTGATCAATGGTTGCAGTAAGGATTGGATCGGGATGAAAATGTTGGTGACTGTTAGTATGGGCTAGGATGTGGGATTGTCCCGCCTTAAAGTTAAAAGAGCCAATCACCTTTTTGATTGACATCAGCTATCTGTTTACTCAAGAATGCTTAAGCGCTTTAGCTGGACCATCCTGAACAATAGTTCATGATTTGAGCTAAAGTAGTAGAATTCTTCAAATTGAATGGAGATACCATTCTGCCAAATAAATCACATTGGAAGATTCCATGTTGTCCTGATATTCTGCTTGATTCTTACTACATTTTGCAGTGACATTTCTATTAGCTTGGTATGTACAGCTTTTTTACTGGCCAGGATCTCATTCCAAAGTCAGTCGAACTCAAACTCACCCAATCCTTTAACGTGACTTGGTGGACCATTAAGCAATTTCCCCTTGCCTCAGAAGCCCCAAAGAAATTGGGTGGAAAATATCCCAGCCTCTTGTGCAGCTAGGCCCAGGGAATCTTAAATTGGAAAACAGGAGAGCGGAGTGGAATGGATGGAGAATGTAGGGTCAGATCTGTTAAGAGACAGAGTGATGGCCTTGTCAGGTGCTCTGGCAGTAATTATTGGATCACAGGGCGGTCACAGCCTTGCTAATAAACCAATGGCACCATCCTATTAATGATTACGGTTAAAAGGGCAATACTGTCTCATGATCATGTTGTGTGCTTTCGCTCTGAAGAATGTTTGAGAAAATCACAGAGGAGCTATAATGACATGTAAGCCATTTTACTATTTTACTTTCCATTTGTCCATGTACAAGGAAAGAAAGATGACAATAAGATAACTACATGGTCAAAAGACTGTCTAGTACAAACCCCTTTATCTTTATATTCAAATTTGTTTTTTATATTAGTGAACAGTGTTGGGTGTAATTTAATTACAAAGTAATTAATTAATGTAATCAAATTACTAGTTATTACAAAAAGTAGTGTAGTGAATTACATTAAAAATTCTTATAATCAGATAACAGTTAATTACTGTACTTTTAAATACTTGGGTTACACATATCTCTAAAATAATATTATATGTAGAATACATTTAAAACATGAATTATATTAATATGTACTTCTGTTTGCATTTTGTGACAGCTGTAGGGTATTTGCCCCCCTACAAAACTTGATTTTGAATTTGTTGACTGACTATAGTCATGTGATCCGAATGTATTTCAAATATGTGCTCAAATACAAAATACTGAACTAATTCATATTACTTAATGACTAAATTTTCAAAACATGCATATCTTTAAAGGGATAGTTCACCCTAGAATGAAAATTCAGTCATTGTTTAATCATCCCTGTGTTGTTCTGCGACTGCTTTCGAATCCTTGAATAAGGTATAACAATTGAGTAAGGGCAGCCAGTGGAGTTTCTGTTGCCCCCCTCGGGTAAGATGGTGCCCCCCTAGGGAGTTGGTGCCCTACACAGACTGCATAATATGCAGCCTCCTCCATTACACTTTTTGATTGAGAACTCGGGTTCAAACAAATAAGGCTGGACATTGAAATGCATTATTCTTCCACTCCAAACTTTTCATACATGTTTGTAAGTTCTGTTCTATGCTTTGTGTGCAGCTATGTTGTGTTTTCTGTTGTTAATATCGCTGGAATGCCCCATCTCGCGTGTTCTGCGTAACTACTGTTGCTCTCGTGCAAAGAGCTCTAAAGCTCACGTGCAGATTTCATGAACGCACACAGGAAATCAATGGTCAGTGAACATTTTGACTAAATAATACATTCGATTTCGGTTTGTTTCGCACCAAACCTTATCGTATGCTTTCATAACCATCATGAGTCTCATGAAATAATTTATTAGACTTCTGAATTATACTTTTGTGTCTTTTTGAAGCTTGAAGAGGTGGTCACCATAAACTGCCATTGTATGACATCAATGAGAACAACATTTTTTCACAAATTCTCCCTTTGTGTTAAGAAAAAGAAAGAAAGTCATATGGGGTTATAACAACATAGGGGTTAGTAAACAGTGACTGAATTTTAATTTTTGGGTGAACTAATCCTTCAATAATCCTTAAATTGCTGATGACTCTAACAAGAGCTTTATTTCCTTAGACATACTCATTCAGAAATTACAGCATACCCAAAGTTTAAGAAGTACAGAATATAATTGTCAATCTAAAAACCTATTTATGATTGCATATTTTGCAGATGCTTTTATCAAAAGCAACTCTAACCCATCACATTCAATGTAGGCTATACTTTGTATTAGGTGTGTTCCCAGGGAATTGAATGAGGGAACCTTGACCTTGGTATGCTACTGTAGCACCATGTTCTCCCAGTTGAGCTACAGGAAATACATATACATATTTTTAAACATGTTTGAACTGGAATCTGCTGAGGTGCACACTTAACACATTTACTACATGTTTGGACTACTTGCTTGAAAGTTGAATAAAAAAACTGAAAACGTACCCATCATCTATATTATCAGGCACTGATGTTAAACTGTGCAATTGTGGAGTAACCCTAATGCATGCACACCCATCATTAAAATCCACAGCCATTTCCCACTTTTCATCCAGTTCACTGTGCTTATGGATGAATCCTGACTGAGTATTAGAACGGATCCTCTCTGCCCGCCTGTCCACTAGACTTCCTCTAGAAGTTATATTTGTGGGATCGACTGTTCTGGCACCACAACAGTAAGCCACTGTAGCAGACAGCAGCCCTCCATCTGCAGTGTTTTTTTCCTCGACCAGCCCCTCGTTTCCTCAGCGGCCATGCTGAAGGATAGATTAATTCAATTAAATACATCTCACAGTGGAGAAGCATCTGTGGATGAGCAATGTACTAAAAGATAAAAAAGTGTTCAAAGCTCACAGTGTGTGGAGGATTCCTAATGAATGCTATAATGTTCTGAAAAGCCGACTGGGACTGTGATATTAATTTTTATGTTTGACTATGCTTGATAATAGAAAATGTTACAAGTCTTTTTGCCCCTGTAAGCGAATTCAGGTTTGCACGGTCTTTGAGTTACAAATTAAGAATTAAACCATGTTGCTTTTTTTCACTAGATGAAAGATTCAACATAATTATGTTATTGATAGCCATTAATATCTTTGTAAGGCTCAGTAACTCTGTTGAGCAGCACCTTTAGTTGTCATTTAAACACAACATCTATCAGTATCTTGCTTTCATGAATTCTTGGCCAGCTGGAAAGGGAAAGAGTGTATCGTTGTTATACACTTACCGACCACTATTAGGAACACCCAGGGGCGGACTGGGAAGAGAAATCTGCCTAGGATTTTACATAGAAACTGGCCCAAAAGTTGTGTGTGGGGGGAGGGTAATCTGGCCCATCTGGTAATCTCGCTGTCCTTTTCTGCATATTGCTGCCCCCTTCGGCACATCGCGGCGCTGTTTTATGGCCCCTTCTGCATAACACGCCGGCCAATTTCAGCTTGTCGCGGCCCACTCGGCCCTGTTTCGTGGCCGGCCCATCGGGAAAAGTCCCAGTTCTCCCGATGGCCAGTCCGCCCCTGGGAACACCTATACACATACTTATTCATGCAATTATCTAATCAGCATATCGTGTGGCAGCAGTGCAATGCATAAAATCAAGCAGAATTGGGTCAGGAGCTTCAGTTAATGTTCACCTAAACCATCAGAATGGGGAAAAAAATTGGATCTCAGTGATTTCGACCATGGCATGATTATAGGTGCCCGTCGGGCTGGTTTGAGTATTTCTGTAACTGCTGATCTCCTGGGATTTTCACACACAACAGTCTCTAGAGTTTACTCAGAATGGTGCCAAAAATATGCAGGGAGCAGCAGTTCTGCTGACGGAAACGCCTTGTTGACGAGAGAGGTCTTGTGAGGTCTAGAGGTCTGCCTTGTGTCAACATTCCAGGCTGGTGGCGGTAGTGTAATGGTGTGAGGAATCATTTCTTGGCACACTCTTGGCCTGTTAATACCAATCAATCATTGCTTGAATGCCACAGCCTATTTGAATATTGTTGCTGACCATGTGCATCCCTTCATGGCCACAATTTACCAGTCGTTTAATGGCTACTTCCAGCAAGATAGTGCACTATGTCACAAAGCAAAATTCGTCTTAAATGGGTTTCATTAACATGACAATAAGTTCACTGTTTTTTAGTGGCCTTTCCAGTCACCGGATCTGAATACAACTGAACACCTTTGGGATGTGGTAGAACGGGAGAATGGGGCTAACAAATCTGCAGAAATTGCATGAAATAGTCATGACAACATGGACCAGAATCTTAAAGGAATGTTTCCAACATCTTGTGGAATCCATGCCATGAAGAATTGAGGCAGTTCTGATTGCAAAGGGAGGCCCTACCCAGTATTAGTATAGTGTTCCTAATAAAGTCGGTGAGTGTAGTTTGTATTGATGCACAAACCATACCTCTGATCTTGTAGCTTATGTAGGCCTAATTTATTTAGGTGTCACTAGTGTCACCAAACTGACTTGAAAAAATAATGATGGTTTTACTAAAATCCCTTTTCTTGTCCTTATCAGCTCTTTAAGTAAAGAAATAGAGGGAGAAAGAGAGAGGGATGGAGAGCTGTTTTCCAATAGTTTCACATTGATCTTTTCATTTCAATGAAATTTGAATTGGGGGGGGGGGGTTAGACTTTTAACCATTTGCGGTAAACATTTCCATTATCATGGGTGTCTGATGATGATTGTCTCACTGTACCATCAGTAGAAATGTTACATTTTGCTTTCAAAGAAATCTTTGCTTATTTACTTATTTTGATTATCTGTTTGATTACCTACCCCACTAAAAAGACCAGCATAAATGGTCACCAGCACATGTTGTGTTTTGGATGCTAGTTCCAAGCATGGGATGCTAATGTGCTGGTGTTCCCAACAGGCTTCTTAAATAGGTTGGTCAACCAGCATCACGAAAAAAAGATCATCCTACTGTAGACCAGCACCAGATAAGCACTAAACAGCAAAAACTCTTTCTTTCAGGTTGATTTTAGGTCCTACTGTATGTAAGTTGTAGAAATATGAAAGCAGAGCCATTGCTTAACATTTCAATGAATATCAGTAAATTTTTTCATAAACTATGATTTCTAGACATATTTATGGGATGTTCAAAGTTCAGTGAAGGACAACTGAAAAAAGATGTATTAAGTAGCTTTTAATAGAATCCTTATACTTCCATTGAGTGCAAAGAGGTCTGATTTGCGTATATTGGTATTATTAGTATGAAGGGAGCTGGCTTTGCTTTTTATTTGTGTAATTAGGTTTTAGCTAGTGCACAAGTTTCTCTCTCTCTCTCTTTCTCTCTCTCTCATATAGGCTACATGAAATGACTAACGCTTCACTTATTTATACTAAATTACTTATTTATACAGAATCAGTTATTAATCATCTGTCGGCAAAAAGTGCAGTATTGGGAAAGCTACTTTTTAACAGTAGCTTTACAAGCTGCTCATAACTTAAAGTAGTTAAACTACAGTCCAGCTACACATTTTAAAAACATATTAGCTACACAACAAGTTAATAAAAAAAAGTAGCTAATGACATTGAAGCTATTAAAGAGGTTATATTTTATTATTAATTATTTATTTAAATAATATCACCTGATATTTAGTCTATATATTTAATTAGGGTGACATGAATCAATTACGGCGACAACACTGAATTGAACATATAACTGTATACTAAATATAAACTAATAAAACTGGAAAACACAGTCAAAATTCTGAGTTGAGTTAAAGTAATGGAAAATGAAGCATTTTGAGTTTTGCAGTAAATGTATTGATTTTGTTTACATGATCACATGATGTTTACATGATGTTTACTGATATAAATTATTTGCATTTACAATCCTTTGAAAACTTCACGCGTCCCTGGCTACTCCCCAACACTAGAAAAGTATTCTGATAAGGTGCCTCATCCTATGGCCATTTGCTGGATAAAACCTTTCCTTAAATGGCAAAGCAACATGCTTACTCCACAAAACTATCACCGTGGCTTCAAAAACAGATGTCTCCTCTGAGAGGAATGGCTAGCTGCCATACTTGGCTATGATGGGGTGAGGGGGCATTATGTTTTTGGATTTGGCTCACTCAATCCCCTTCATTTCTCTGCTCTTCCCATCCCATTACTTTCTGAGGGAGTGAGTATCTTTATAAAAGTTGGCCTAGATTTCACTGCATATCTCTACCACAAAAGGAAGAGTGAGTTGAAGGGAGCATTTGTTATACGTTTCCATGATTCTGAGAAAGCTGTGCTGCTCAATAATAGGTCTGCATTGCATCTCCACACAAATGCGGTCCTCTTTGTTGTCCCAGACTTGACCCCCTTTTCCTGGGTTTTGTCAGTGAGATTTTATGGTTGCCCTTACCATGTGTGTCTGTGTTTGGGAGGGGGTGTTGGCATTTTATTTTCACAGGAACGTGAGGCACTGGATTGAATTCTGCGAACCGGATCTGATTAAGTGTGTCCCCATTTTGACTCAGATTCAATCAAAATGGATATGCAATATACTGGACACAAGAACGAATGACGAGTGTTTTCATTTACTGTGGTGCTCTCATAAAAGAGTGGTGTAAAGAAAATGGCCTCAGAATTTATTTCCATCTCTCTACCACATTTAAGTGAACTACTGCTGCAGTTTAGTAGCTTTAATTCACTGAATTCTTTCTTTCTTCTTTCCATTTCTTTTTTGTCCTTTCCTCTCTCCCCTCCTTTTCTTCCTTCCTTCCTTATCTCTCTCTCACTCTGTCGACGGAACAGTCAGTTATTGATCGCATGCCGACACCAACCCCCTAGTGTTCGTGCCCGCAGTATAGCCATCTCTCTGTTCATTACTCTCTCTTCCTCTGTTCATATTTCTTACTTTTATTTTAAACTGTTTCTGTCTCACTCCCTTCCTGCTAAGGCACACACAACACTTTACCCTGCAGTAGAAACAACATCTGCTTTGATGTTTCAATAGCTTCTCCTCTCTTTTGTCTTTGCAGTGATTAGGTAAACACAGTAAAAAAACAGATGTAACTGGATTTTTCATCTAAACTCATGCGAGTAATCATGATTTTAAATATAGGTTTAGAAAAGTACTATTCATGTACTCACCGAGTGCTCTATTAGGAACACCTGTACACCTACTTATTTATGTGATTATCTAATCAGCCAATCGTGTGGCAGCAGTGCAATGCATAAAATCAGGTGGATACAGGTCAGGAGCTTCAGTTAATGTTCACATCAACCATCAGAATGGGGAAAAAATTGGATCTCAGTGATTTGGACCGTGGCATGATTTTTGGTGCCAGATGGGCTGGTTTGAGTATTTCTGTAACTGCTGATCTCCTGGGATTTTCACGCACAACAGCCTCTAGTGTTTAGAGTAGAATGGTTTCTGCCGACGGAAATTCCTTTTTGATGAGAAAGGTCAACGGAGAATGGCCAG